>NC_133334.1:274831750-274992967 GCF_042186555.1 Aquarana catesbeiana
TAGGATACCCTCCAAGCTCCTCTTCCGAGTAGTATGACCACATGTCCCCTGGGGTGTTATTGTTGCGGACAATGCTCCACTGAGGACTGTAGCTGTTGGTGTCCTCGGAGTCATAGAGGTCTGAATTTCCAGCACTGGTAGGGACCCTCCTCAGCTGCCGGATTCGGGGGCTGCCCACGAGGAAGCAGTTCCCATCTGTAATGAAGCCTGGAGCAATGCAACAGAACAGGAAAATCATGAAAAATGAAGGCAGAGAAAGAGTCAAATGTCCCAACCTCCTCACATGCTGGTTTTTAATACCCGGTTTATTTGTGAATTTATATATTTAGAGAGGTCACCCTACTTATTACATACTCGGGCTCCACTTTCTTCTTTGTAGAGCTACACAATGGCGGGGCTTTGCTCTCCTTCTCATTTAAATCTGCAAGCTCATTGAAAACAATGCACTGCCTACAGTGGAGGGAAAAAAAGTATTGATCCCCTGCTGATTTTGTACGTTTGCCCATTGACAAAGAAACGATCAGTCTATAATTTTAATGGTCGGTTTATTTTAACAGTGACAGACAGAATAACAACAAAAATATCCAGAAAAACGCATTTCAAAAAAGTTATAAATTGATTGTATTTTAATGTGTGAAATAAGTATTTGATCCCCTATCAATCAGCAAGATTTCTGGCTCCCAGGTGTCTTCTATACAGGTAATGAGCTGAGATTAGGAGCACTCTTAAAGGGAGGACTCCTAATCTCAGCTGGTTACCTGTATAAAAGACACCTGTTCTCAGAATCAATCAGATTCCAATCTCTCCACCATGGCCAAGACCAAAGAGCAGTCCAAGGACATTAGGGACAAGATTGTAGACCTACACAAGGCTGGAATGGGCTAGAAGACCATCGCCAAGAAGCTTGGTGAGAGGGTGACAACAGTTGGTGCGATTGTTCGCAAATGGAAGAAACACAAAATAACTGTCAATCTCCCTCGGTCTGGGGCTCTCTGCAAGATCTCACCTCGTAGAGTTTCAATAATGAGAACGGTGAGGAATCAGCCCAGAACCACACGGGAGAATCTTGTCAATGATCTCAAGGCAGCTGGGACCATAGTCACCAAGATAACAATTGGAAACACACTACGCCGTGAAGGACTGAAATCCTGCAGCGCCTGCAAGGTCCCCCTGCTCAAGAAAGCACATATACAGGCCCGTCTGAAGTTTGCTAATGAACATCTGAATGATTCAGAGGAGAACTGGGTGAAAGTGTTGTGGTCAGATGAGACCAAAATCGAGGTCTTGGCATCAACTCAACTCGCTGTGTTTGGAGGAGGAGGAACGCTGCCTATGACCCCAAGAACACCATCCCCACCGCCAAACATGGAGGTGGAAACATTATACTTTGAGGGTGTTTTTCTGCTAAGGGGACAGGACAACTTTACTGTATTAAATGGACGATGGACGGGCCATGTACAGTCAAATCTTGAGTGAGAACCTCCTTCCCTCAGCCAGGGCATTGAAAATGGGTCATGGATGGGTCTTCCAGCATGACAATAACCCAAAACACACGACCAAGGCAACAAAGGAGTGGCTCAAGAAGAAACACATTAAGGTCCTGGAGTGGCCTAGCCAGTCTCCAGACCTTAATCCCATAGAAAATATGTGGAGGGAGCTGAAGGTTCGAGTTACCAAACATCAGCCTCGAAACCTTAATGACTTGGAGAGGATCTGCAAAGAGGACAAAATCCCTCCTGAGATGTGCGAAAACCTGGTGGCCAACTACAAGAAACGTCTGACCTCTGTGATTGCCAACAAGAGTTTTGCCACCAAGTACTAAGTCATGTTTTGCGAAGGGGTCAAATACTTTTTTCCTTCACTGTATGTGGCTGTTATCTTATCGCAACAGTTAAATGAGACATAGTAGAACTAATGACTTCCTGTCTACTGACTAATCCACAAATATCTATGATTAAGGCTGGGTTCATTCTTATGGGAATCGGATGCGAGTTTCCCCGCATCCAATTTGCATGACAGGAGAATGTGACCGGCTCTCAATGGAGCCAGTTCACATATCTCTGGGGCGGCTGCGGAGCGAATTGCACAGGGCTCCTTTGCGTCTTTGGCTCCGTTTCAGGTCCGAATTCAGGCAAAAATGTGGACCTGATTCGTTCTGAAACAGAGAACAGGGACGCAGCTAGTGTGAACCCGGCCTGAAGATACTTTTTATTGAAGAAGGAAAGATTATACTATAAGTCCAGGCACCTGTAGCAACCTTCCAAAGCCCCCCGTTACCTGTGTTGTTGGAAGTTGGTACACCCCTACTAGCATCGGTCCCCCCCTATAGGTCACATGACATACTCACCTGGGTATTGCCCATATAAGTTGGGCAACAAAGTGCCTTTTGACCAGCTGTAAAAGTCCGATATGGCACCAATCGTGGAGTAGGACTCATCGAAGCTTGTACTGATTGTGTTGTACAAATTGTAATCGTTTCCTTTGTCACCGTATGCCATAACCATAGTGGTGGTGAGGAAAATCAAGTGGACTGTGGATATAGAAAAACAAGCATGGCAGGGTGACTTGGCACCCTTGTTAGGTTACAAAAACCAACAAAAGTTCTGCATTTTCCATTCAAATGCATGCGACTGAGTTCAAATGGAAATCGCAGAGCTTGCAAAGAAAAGGCTGCATTTGGCCTCCTTTACCTGCAGCTCAAATACACCTCAGTTGGATATGCTGCATCCGAGGAAATGCGATGCACTGAGGATCAAATGCAGCCTCTGAACTGCCATTACTACTGCTCCTATGACGTCAATGGGATTTTGCTGATCTGCGTTTGACATAAGTTCCAAAAGTACATCAAACACAGAAAAACAATACCCATCTACATGAGCCCTCAAAGATGACTGTGCTTTTTGCACAGTGATCCTTTAAATCCTGGATAAAAAAAAAACATACATAGTGTTATCCAAAATTTGTGTAAAAATGTCTTACGCTTGGTGTTAAATCCTCAAGTAACTAATTTAAGTAAAAAAATTAGAAATTAATTATCTTAACTGCTTCAATACCGGGCACTTTCACCCCCTTCCTGCCCAGGCCTATTTTCAGCTTTGAGCGCTGTCACACTTTGAATGACAATTGCGCGGTCATGCAACGCTGACTTTGAAAAAAAACAAACGTTTATTAGTTTCTGTTAGAACATTTTGTAAATAGGTAATTTTTCTCCTTCACTGATGTGCGCTGATAAGGCGGCACTGATGGGCACTGCTAGGCTGCACTGATGTGCGCTGATAAGGCGATGGGCACTGCTAGGCTGCACTGATGTACGCTGATAAGGCCATGGGCACTGCTAGGCTGCACTGATGTGCGCTGATAAGGCGATGGGCACTGCTAGGCTGCATTGATATGCGCTGATGAGATGGCACTGATGGGCACTGCTAGGCTGCACTGATGTGTGCTGACGGGGTGGCACTGATGTGCACTGCTAGGCTGCACTGATGGGCACTGATGAGATGCACTGAAGGGCACTGATAAGGAGGCACTAATATGCAGCACTGATAGGGGGCACCGATGGGCACTGATAGGTTGCACTGATGGGCACTGATTAGGCAGCACAGATAGGTGGCACTGATGTGTGCTGATGAGGTGGCACTGATGGGCACTGCTAGGCTGCATTGATGTGCGCTGATGAGGTGGCACTGATGGGCACTGCTAGGCTGCACTGATGTGTGCTGATGAGGTGGCACTTATGGGGACTGCTAGGCTGCACTGATGGGCACTGATAAGGTGGCGCTAATATGCAGCACTGATAGGCGGCACCGATTGGCACTGATAGGTGGCACTGATAGGCACCACTTATGGGCACTGATTAGGCAGCACAGATGGGCACTGATAAACGACACTGATGGGCACTGAAAGGCAGCACTGACTGGCATCATTGCTGGGCTCTGTTGGGGCTGCACTGATGATCAGTGCCCTGATTATCTGTGCAGGTCTCTCCTGTGAGGAAATCCCACTGATCGTCTCTCACGGACAGCGCGTGAGGAGAGGAAAGCGATAACCGGCATTTCCTTGTTTACATGTGATCAGCTTTGATTGGACACAGCTGATCACATGGGTAAAGAGCTGCGTCATCGGGGACACGACAACAGAAATGGCTGTTGCTAGGCAGATCGTCCTAATCTGCCACTTCCTACTCCGCAGTTCTTGTCCTCGCTGTTTCCTGGGAGATGGGGCGCGATGTCTTATGGGACATGTGTGTCCCCCAGTAGACAGGCGTCCATTCACAAAGCGCCTCGGGGGGCCGACATCGCGGGCTCGCTGGACAGGTAAGTGCCCTTATTAAAAGTCAGCAGCTACAGTGCCTGTAGTTGCTGACTTTAAAAAAAAAAAAAAAAACGGCCGAACCTCCGCTTTAACACAAAAGAATTCAATATAATACAAAAGCTCTTTTCCTGCTGAACTAATCAAAATGACCACAGCTGAAAGTCAATTGGCTTTGTGTGCCATTGAGAAGGTGATTAGTTACACCTGTTTGAGTTTACAAGTCATTTTTAGGAGGGGAGGGGGGGGGGGGTGATCCTATTTTTAACTCATTGATTCTGGGTTTTTTTTTCTCCTGCCATGTTCGTGTTATATCTTTCACTTGGATGACAAGTTGCACTGGGTAAATACAGCGGGATAAAACAAAAACTGTGTCTGTCTTCATTTCAGGCTGCAAACCAACAAAATGTGATTATTTTAAAGGAAGATGATTCTTTTCTATACCCCCTGTACAATAGCTATATGAATACTCTGTAAAGACTATGGAGTTTTTTTAATAAAGCAGAAATGGTGATCAATTTTCCATACCGATAATATCATGGATTAACGTGTAAAGTTTCCTCTCCATCACCCTCTGTTTTTTCAGGCTGGTTGTGTTCTTGTTCGGTGGAGCACAATAGACCGGGTTGGTCGGGTCTCTACACCCTGACAGCTCCCAGTCTGGGCGACTTTCTGCAAAAAGAGGAAACAATCCATGTAACAAATAAGTTATTCCAAGTTCTTATTCAACAAGAATGTAGGTGAAGCTGGGGGGTATACTTTGGGTGTTTAACCCAAAGCCAAAAATGTAATATATTGCAGCTGACCAATCATTAGATGTGGTGGCTGCATCAGACCCGGTTCACACAGGGGCGACCTGTCAGGCGACTTAGCTGCCTGACAAGTCGCATTCCGTTCTGTACAATGGAACCGTTCTAGTAGGATCGATTCAAGTCGCTCTGACTTAGAAAAAGGTTCCTGCACTACTTTTCGGGCGACTTCAGGCGACTTGGATTGACTTCTATACAGAAGTCATTTTGCCAGTCGCCGGTGAAGTCGTGTGCAGGTTGCCTCTGTGAGTCGCGCTGCAAGTCGTGCTGCCCCTGTGTGAACCGACTCTCAGTTTTCTTTTGTTTAATCTTTTTTCCCCTCTGTTTCCACCTGGTGATCTGGCCAGTAACACTCTGTGACAGACCACAAGATAACGCTTCCTCCACTCTGGAAGCAGGTGTTATAGCTGAATGTTGCACCCAAGGACTAGACGACACTAGCTTAGGTGCATACTGGAACTGACTTTATTGTAAACTCACACAGAATATACAGTGCCTTGAAAAAGTATTCATACCCTTTAATTTTCCACATTTTGTCATGTTACAACCAAAAACGTAAATGTATTTTATTGGGATTTTTATAGGATAGACCAACACAAAGTGGCACATAATTGTGAAGTGGAAGGAAAATGATAAATGGTTTTCAAATTTTTTTTGCAAATAAATATGTGAAAAGTGTGCAGTACTAGTGGTGCAGAAGTTGAAGTAACAATGCACAATCCTAAACATTTACATAGCATTTAAATGCTCATGCTTTATGTAGGGGCCCTTTATTTAGAGGTGTGGTTCCAGATCTAGCATCTAACATATCATGGCCAATTCTATACAAACCTAAAAGGCCAATAATCCCATACAACTGCTGCTCTTCTGCTGCATCTTCAATGTTGAATCTTCTCAGCACACGAAACATGATGATAGTTTGTGCAAAGACCTTCATGGAGAATAAGGGGACACAATGGCAGAAGCAAAGTGTCAACAGTAGCGGCACAGAATACATGAAAGGCTATTACATCCACATTGCGTTTGTAGGAGTCTAACCATAGTTTGCTATATTTTATTTGGTAGAAAGTTAAATGACTCACCAGCTTTCTATATCTCTGAAGGGGGGGGGGGGCAATAAGATTTCCCTGAACCACCACTGCAAAACCAAAGAAGGGATTTCTGTCCTGGCTTGACTGACTGCTTGTTTGTTCCTGGTCAGTAAGCAGTTAAACAAATAGGAGTATGACAGCCCTGGAGCTTATCCTTACAAAGAGATGAAGCTTCCATATTCCTATCTTAACTATCTCCCTTAAAAATTGCCCACAACCACCCTTGGGTGAACCATTGTCTGCTACCAAACTTTGACTCTTTCCTACTTGAACCTTGACAGTCTACGATATAAATTGTTCATGCCATCTGGGCCACATAGCTTGGGTGGACCATTGTCTTCCACCACACTTTGACTCCTCCCTACTCGAAGCTTGCCACTCTAGGATATCAACTGTTCACGCCATCTGGGCCGCCAACTTTGGGTGAAACTTTGTCTTACACCACACTTTGACTCTTCCCTACTCGAAGCTTGCCACTCTAGGATATCAACTGTTCACGCCATCTGGGCCGCCAACTTTGGGTGAAACTTTGTCTGCCACCAAACTTTGACTCTTTCCTACTTGAACCTTGACACTCTACGACAGGGGTAGGCAACCTCAGCCCTCCAGCTGTTTTGAAACTACAAGTCCCGTGAGACATTGCAAGACCCTGACAATCACAGGCATGACTCCTAGAGGCAGAGGCATGATGGGATTTGTAGTTTCACCACAGCTGGAGTGCCGATTTTGCCTACCCCTGCTCTACGATATAAATTGTTCATGCCATCTGGGCCACATACCTTGGGTAGACCATTGTCTTCCATCACACTTTGAATCTTCCCTACTCGAACCTTGACACTCTACAATATCAGTTGTTCATGCCATCTGGGCTGCAGGCCATGGCCTACATGGCCCTTAGGATGATCCCTTCCCTTTTCTCCTTTTCTCCCATACTCCTCTCCTTTCCTTTATTTTTAAAATTTATGCACAACCCCCCCCCCCCCCCCCAAAAAGAAACAAAAAAACAATTGGCAACCTCTGAATCCTAGACACCATAGTCTCTACCCCTTTCCCCCATTTTTCCTATGCAATACCTTTATAAATACGTATATGTACAAACCCTATCCTAGCAGAACATCTATCTTGCCAAATATTCCATTAATTTATTACAACTTATACTCCGCGGTTATATATGATTTGCTTGTCCTCCTTGCGCAGAGGGTTGACTTCACAACTGGTATGGGGGTTTGTGTTACCCTTTTATATTTTTGCTTTGTTAAAACCTCTCACTAGAAACCTTGAACAAGAAAACTGCCCACCATCATGGGCCTAGTAGTTGTACTTTTAAAAATATATACCCCATCCCTTGCTGTACAGATCAACAAAACAGAGGAAATAGACAAAGGCCTAGGCAAACAAGTGCCATGGTATGAAGTCATGTGGTATGAGTCATGGATTCCATCATGACAAATACAGGTTTGAGTAGGGAATCAAAAGTCATAATGGCAGCTGTATCACTCCAGTAAACACAGACACTACCTACAAAGGAATTCATCAACTGAGGGCATATTTGATTGCTAGGATACCTAATAAAATCAACTGAAATGTCTACAACAATGGGCTTTATTGGTGTCAAGGAACTGGTACTCATACAGCTAATGCTTGTGCGTCAGGCTAGTAACCAGCGTGCTGGCACATTCGTGGCATCCAGTCCCCAAAATGGCGCCAAGCTGCCCATTTAAAGGAGGTCCTAACGTGCTGTTTGCTGGATGTTCTTCAACCCTCTGTGATCCTTGTTCCTGTGCTTCTTAGTTACCCTGCTGCCTGATCCCCTGTTACTGACTCAGTCTGTTCCTGGATCTCCCTCTGACCCTGTTCGTGATCTCAGCTTATAGCTTGACCTCGCTCCTGCTTGATCTTCTGTGCTTGATCTGGCTTTACTCCAGACTCTGCTTTTTCTACCTTTGCTCATCCTTGTATGACCCTGACCTGGCTCTTGACTACTTCCTTCTGCCTGCTCCTTCGGAACCTGGTTACCAGATCTGCCTTTGGGTCCTGGTTGGTATTCCCACACAATTAGTGCATGGACTGTCTATCACTGATAATCGTGAAGTGTTCCTTTATCTGCATCAAACACCATTCCTGAAGGCCAGCACCCATGCTACCCTGAGCCTCACACGCCTGTCCCTATTTTCAGGTGTGTTTGATTCTCTCACTACTTCAGCCTCCACATGAAACAAAAAACATTGTATTTAGGCCTCTCATTTCCATAATTATTTTAGACCCTACCTTTTGTTTAGACAAGCCCTTTTCAACCTTATCAACACAGGGGAACCCTTGAAATAACTTTCCAGTCCCAGGGAACCCCTGCTAAAGATGACTAAATCTGCAACTCAAGATACATTAGTGTGAGGGTCGATGGAAAGAATGATTCCCTTATAAAGAGCTAAAAAGAACAATGGTGTCAGTGGGAACTTATCTGAGAGGCAGAAATTGCTCACTGCTCAAGGAACCCCTAGCAACCTCTGGAGGAACCCTAGGGATCCATGGAACCCTGGTTAAAAATACCCCGGTTTAGGCACTTATAGTGAGTTGTGTACCTTAAGTGGTGGTATTAAGAAAACACTCTGCAACAGGGAGAGGAGTATAGATATGAGCCAGCTGATGGCTTTGGCCTTCGTCATATCCAGGCTGATAAGCACCATGTAGTAACCTGAGAAGGAGCTGATGGCAAACAGGAAGAACCAGCACAGAAAGGTAAAAATTTTCGGCATACGGCAGCATCGCTTTTGAGCCACAGTGACGGGAAAACTGTTGGTAACACTGTAGAAGGAGACACCAGAGATAAGCAAAAGTGAAATGAGGAAGTATGGGGGATAAAGAATGAGAAAAGCCACCTTTGTTTGGTGGGATGACCATTACTAGATACCTGCTTGGAAGTGGTGCACTTGACACGTTTTGACTTTTCAGCAGTTCTTTCAGGTTGTACAAGATATTGGAGGCTTGTATGTACTCTATAGGCCTGGAAACATATGTAAGGTCCACAGAGGCAACTTGATGTTGGAGCTTTTCAAGTACTTTGTATACATAATGTAGAAAGTGACAGTGCTGGGCTGTGATCACTAAAGGAGAAGCATAATGAAAAGTAATTAATTTGCAGGCCATGTATATATCTCCAAACTACTTCTATTTTTAGAAAGCAGTCATTTTGTCAGCCCGACCGCTCCATTCACCGGTGCCTCCGGGGGGGCGTGCCCACTTCATTCAGAGCGGCATCATGATGTCATTGTGCATACGCTAACTGCCCGAGCCCGAACAGCCGAGCTATGCCAAACATGGCTGAGCTTGCCCGAGCTTGAGCAGCGCATGTGCAATTCCAAAGTTGGCCTGTGGCCATGTTTTTACAGGCGAAAGCTGCAGCCTTTTTACGGGGAATCAGAGTGGCCCAGAGGGCCGTTCAGCACAAAGCCAATTTTACGGGATTCTGCAAATCGGGACTGCTGGCAACTATGCTACCACTCATTTCATGCCGACCTTTGGCTTGTTCCTTGACTACGCTTTTGTTTGATCCCAACTCACAACCATTTGTCAATACCCTTTGATTGTTTACTGACTACGCTTCTGCTTGATCCCAACCTGCTAACTGTTCTACCAGACCCCGGCTTGCTCACCTCCTGATGGGGCGATCCAGAGGACCACAACCTGACACTAGCAGTCAGCGAAACCCATCTCCACCATCAGAAACTTTGGTGAAGACCGGTTAGTGCTTAGACCCAGCTCCACGGATGAGCCTACATCACCTCCATACCTGCTAGTGCATTTATCCTTCTTGTTTCTCCATGACCCTTTTCCCTGCTATGGCTACTGGCCTGCAAGCCTGATCCCTGCCCTTGACTTATACTTATACTCAGAGCTTTTTTCTCACTAAATAGGTGCAGGAACTCAACCATTACCCCCCCCCCCCCCACATACACACAAGCACACCCACCCTCCAACTGTATTAAATAGTGGGTGTGGTCAAATTTCACTAACAGTGGAAGCATTAAATACCAGGACTACATTAAATACAGAGTGCAGAGTTCAGGAGTGCACTACACACAGAGTGCAGAGTTCAGACTTCTTCCACAGCTGCTTACCTCTGCATCTCCTATCCAGAGCTAATTTTCACCCTTCCTCAGCTCTGACTTCTGCATGCAACCTCCCGTTCACTGCCCCCATCCTCTCCTTCCCTCCTTAAAAGCTCCACCATTTTCTACATGTCTTAGTTGTTTTACTGTATTAAGCTAAATAACCCAGCTGGCTCTAGAACCTCCCCACACACTGTACGTGGCTCTGCCTCTCTCACTTGCAGGGAGATCATCCAGTGGGGGTATCAGGATCTGCACTGCACCCCGGGCACCTGCATCTCCCTTGTCCCCATCCTGCACTCAGTGAGAGCTGCTCAACAGATCAGATCTGTGGGAGCCATTGGGAGACAAGCTGTCACTTGTAAACAAAGAAGCCGGACTTCTGTGTTTACAAGTGATAGTGGTGAGCAGAGAGCAGAGGGCCTGAGCCAGAGGTGGTGGAACTGAGTTCCACCAAGTTCCAACTGAAAAAAAGCCCTGCTTGTACTAAGTCAAATGGTATAGGCAAGGCCTTAAGAGAAGCTATTGAAAAGAAATTTCTCTTCTTTGTGTAGAATGGATAGAATATAATGTCTTACTGCTCAGAGTAGTTATATGCTTGTAGGCAGGTGCAGTCTACTTTCTCCACTGTAGGTGGCGCTTGCCCGCAACAGCACTGCGGTTGGATAGGAAGTCAAGAGGAACATGGTTCCTCTATGGTTTCCTGGGTCACTGGTAAAGCTATCCTATTGGATGCTGCTGCCCCATGTGACCCTGGCAGCCATCTTGGGTCAGGCAGAACCTATTTAAGGCATTGGTTCCAAGGCTTGGTGCGCATTTGCAAGTGGGTAGAGTAGGGACAGGTAGTCCATCTTTTAGGGACAGAACTAGCAGCAGTTAAAGGTTCCTGATGAGGAGGTAACATGTAGGGATTGTAATTTCTCTTCCTGCTTGGGCACAAGATGGCCAGGCCGCATTCTGCCCCTCCTAACATGTGCTGCCAGCTCGGCTGGGACCTGCTCTCTACACACTGTTGGAATCCATAAGTGTTTCCGGTAGGGCTGTCTTCCCTGCGGGTTTACTGTGAACTGTTTTGCATTACTTTAACCACTTCAATACAGGGGACTGTCGCACTTTCCTGCCCAGGCCAATTTTCAGCTTTTAGCGCTGTCACTTTTTAAATGACAATTGCGCGGTCATGCTACACTGTACCCAAACGAATAAAAAAAGACCGAAAATTTTGAAAAAAAAAAGTTTTTCTTTGTTATTGTTATAAAATTCTGTAAATAAGTACGTTTTCTCCTTCACTGATGGGCACTGATAAGCTGCACTGATGGGCACTGATAAGGCGGCACCGATAAGGCAGCACTGATGAGGTGGCACTGATGGGCACTGACGATGGGCACTGATAGGGGGCACTGATGGGCACTGATAGGTGACATCGATATGCGGCACTGATGGGCATTGATAGGCGGCACTGATGGGCACTCATAGGTAGCACTGGTGGGCACTAAAGGGCACTGATAGGTGACACTGATGGGCACTGAAAGGCTGCACTGATGGGTACTTATGGGTGGCAGTGATAGATGGCACTAATGGGCACTGATAGGTGGCACTGATGGGAACTGAAAGGCAGCACTGATGGGTATTGATGGGCACTGATGGCTGGCACTGATAGATTTAACTGATAGGCATCACTGGTGGTATTGGCACTGGCAGGCATTTTTCTTTGGCACTGATTGGCAGTTGCCTGGGCACTGATTGGCATTTCCCTGGTGGTTTAGGGTGGCATACCTGGTGGTCCAGTGTATTGGCTATCCCTGGTGGTCCTAGGCGGGCATCCGAGGGAGGGGCTGCGCTGATAAACAATCAGCACAGATCCCCCTGTCAGGAGAGCAGCCGATCGGCTCTCCTCTACTCGCGCCTATCAGGCGCGAGTGAGGAAAAGCCGATCAACGGGTCTTCCTGCTTACATCGTGGTCATATGTCTGGTCAGGATATCGCAACCACTTTGCCAATGTAATTTTGTTATCTGGCGGGCGGCAAGTGGTTAATAAAAGTTCTTTGCATCATACTTGGACTGTGTGTGTTATTGCCGCTGCACCCCAGCTACACACTACTACTATACTATGACCAGTCTGGGTGAGTTTCCCTAGGTTCCTATACAGGACTAAGTAAAGGGATCTAGTTGAGGAAATACTGTATCATACACCCTCTAAGGGTTGTTAACAGGCTCAGTTACTCAAGTTATAAAGCTGATCCCACTTCCGGGGTCCCAGACAACAGCAAAGATCAAGTAAAAGAGAAAAAAAATAACTATCCAGTAAAAAACACCCACAACTACTTTTCTTGAACTTCTTTAAACCTTCTGACTGCTACAAAATTACTGCTTTACAATACCATGATTTAAGACTATCAAATGTTGTGCATGGTAAGAGTATGACTTACGCACCGGTCACACGTCGAGTGTTGTCATGACTCACTCCTTCCATACAGACATAGTTCTGGATCAGATGAGAAATCGCCTCCATGTGTTCAATAAATGATTCGCTATTTGGGGTTGGCAAGTCCTCTGGGCTATCACCAAGAACTTGGATGATGTATTTCTGTAGAAAATCTACAATGCCTTTTATGTCCTGGGGAGGAAGAAAATAATTCAGTGTTCAACAATATTACGTTATTCACGATTAAAAATTGATGAATAAGCATAGGTGAAATAAAATAGGACCAGGTATTAGCTAATTCAGTACAGGAACATTCCAGCTTCCGAGACACATTAGTCGGTTCTTCGCCATACTTGACGATCCATTGAGTTAGCCAATAAATGGTATCACTTTAACAGCAAACATTCGGTTTTCATTAATTGCTTACACAGAAAAAGATTGTTACTGGAAAAACGTTAATGTTTTTCATAAATATAACTATTTATTATTTTACATAAAGTAACAAATTACAGTGCATCTGGAAAGTATTCACAGCGCTTCACTTTTTCCACATTTTGTTACGTTACAGCCTTATTCCCAAATGGATTAAATTCATTATTTTCCTCAAAATTCTACAAACAATACTCCATAATGACAACGTGAAAGAAGTTTGTTTGAAATCTTTGCAAATTTATTAAAAAAAAATAAAACATGAAAAATTTACATAATGTACATAAGTATCACAGCCTTTGCCATGACACTCAAAATTGAGCTCAGGTGCATCGTGTTTCCACTGATCATCCTTCAGATGTTTTTAGAACTTGATTGGAGTCCACCTGTGGTGAATTCAGTTGATTGGACATGATCTGGAAAGGCACACACCTGTCTTTATAAAGTCCCACAGTTAAGAGTGCTTGTCAGAGCACAAACCAAGCCATGAAGTCCAAGGAATTGTCCGTAGACCTCCAAGACAGGATTGTATGGAGGCACAGATCTGAGGAAGGCTACAGAAAAATTTCTGCAGCATTGAAGGTCCTGATGAGCACAATGGCCTCCATCATCCGTAAATGGAAGTTTATTCATTTATTTTCTTTTTATTTTCAGCATTTCAAAAAATTACAGACAATATCTTGAAACATATACGATGCAATTTATCTTATTGTTTTCCCATACTCTCCCCTCAGATAGCAAAGTAGAAAATGGAAGAAGTTTAGAACCACCAGGACTCTTCCTAGGGCGGGCCGCCCAGCCAAACTGAGTGATCGGGGGAGAAGGGCCTTAGTCAGGGAGGTGACCAAGAACCCGATGGTTACTCTGACAGAGCTCCAGCGTTTCTCTGTGGAAAGAGGAGAACCTTCCAGGAGAACAACCATCTCTGCCGCACTCCACCAATCAGACCTGTACGGTAGTATGGCCAGACGGAAGCCACTCCTCTGCAAAAGGCACATGACAGCCCGTTTGGAGTTTGCCAAAAGGCACCTGAAGGACTCTCAGACCATGAGAAACAAAATTCTCTGGTCTAATGAAACAAAGATTGAGCTCTTTGGCCTGAATGGCAAGCGTCATGTCTGGAGGAAACCAGGCACCACTCATCACCTGGCCAATACCATCCCTACAGTGAAGCGTGGTGGTGGCAGCATCATGCTGTGGGGATGTTTTTCAGCGGCAGGAACTGGGAGACTAGTCAGGGTTAAGGGAAAGATGAATGCAGGATTGTACAGGAATGTTCTTGATGAAAACCTGCTCCAGAGCGCTCTGGATCTCAGACTGAGGTGAAGGTTCATCTTCCAACAGGACAACGACCCTAAGCACACAGCCAAGATAACAAAGGAGTGGCTACGGGACAACTCTGTGAATGTCCTTGAGTGGCCCAGCCAGAGCCCAGACTTGAACCCGATTGAACATCTCTGGAGAGATCTGATAATGGCTGTGCACCGACGCTCCCCATCCAACCTGATAGAGCTTGAGGGGTCCTACAAAGAAGAATGAGAGAAACTGCTCAAAAATAGGTGTGCCAAACTTGTAGCATCATACTCAAAAAGACTTGAGGCTGTAATTGGTGCCAAAGGAGCTTCACCAAAGTATTGAGTAAAGGCTGTGAATACTTATGTACATGGGATTTTTTCATTTTTTTATTAATTTGCAAAGATTTCAAACAAACTTCTTTCACGTTGCCATTATGGGGATTGTTTTTAGAATTTTGAGAAAAATAATACATTTAATCAAAAAAAAAAATACTGTCTCGTAAACAGCACAACATATGAGTGTCGTACAGTGTGACAGACCTGATGCGATATGAGTCGCAGGAAGTCACAAGCATTAATAATTGCTGATACAAGTGTGCAGTGACATGAGTGATTGAATTAGAATCACAATATCATGTGTAAATATTCAAACCAAAAAAGAAAATTGGACATCAACCATATCATATACAAACGTGAGAAAAACAACAACAGTATTATGTATAACTGTTAAAAAAAAAAATGTGATTCCGTAAGTAATCACACAATCCTGTATAAATATTAACCCAAGTGTAACCAAAAAACATATGGACATAACAGATGTAATGCTAATTCCAATATCGATTGAAACTGCAAATGTGATAGTCCATGCATTGGGCAGTGATATATGAGGAAAAGACACTGCTGCTACAAATGTTCGGCAGTCTCTGGGGTACGTGCAGTGACGAATGGATAAATACACCCAGGAGTGCCTTCACCTTCCTGGGAATGGGGGAGAGAAAAAGGTACTCTTACCCAAAATAGTGGACCCAACTCACCATACGGCGGTGGATCAATCAAGCATAGAGCCGGCGATGTGAGGTCAGGTTCCCTAAATGGGCCATTCAATCCCCTCCTCCAAAGACCGGTACGAACTCCAAGAGACCAGTGGAAATGGATAAGGTTCCAGACCATAGATAATTCCGGGCACGGCACTCCAAGGTACATCCCCTCCAGATGGTAATATTTATGCAAGGTTCAAAAAAGAGAAGAGAAGCCTCCACATAGTATAAATCCGGATGATGGAATTTATTTAAATAAAAATATTCAAACGAATGAATATGAAATAAAAACAGTTCAATTGAACAAATAAAAAGCGCAGTATGGGGTGGTTAGAGCCAGCGTATTAACCCTACGTGTTTTGCCCGCAATGACTTCAACCAGGGTACACTGGGTGTCCATATGTTTTTTGGTTACCAGTGGAAATGGATAAGATTCCGGACCATAGATAATTCCGGGCACAACACTCCAAGGTATATCCCCTCCAGATGGTAATATTTATGCAAGGTTCAAAAAAGAGAAGAGAAGCCTCCACATAGTATAAATCCGGATGATGGAATTTATTTAAATAAAAATATCCAAACGAATGAATATGAAATAAAAACAGTTCAATTGAACAGATAAAAAGCGCAGTATGGGGTGGTTAGAGCCAGCGTATTAACCCTACGTGTTTCGTCCGCAATTGCTTCAACCTGGGTACACTGGGTGTCCATATGTTTTTTGGTTACACATGGGTTAATATTTATACAGGATTGTGTGATTACTTAGGGTATCACATTTTTTGTTTGATTTATTTGAACAGTTATACATAATACTGTTGTTGTTTTTCTCACATTTGTATATGATATGGTTGATGTCCAATTTTCTTTTTTGGTTTGAATATTTGCACATGATATTGTGATTCTAATTCAATCACTCATGTCACTGCACACTTGTATCAGCAATTATTAATTCTTGTGACTTCCTGTGACTCATATCGCATCAGGTCTGTCACACTGTACGACACTCATATGTTGTGCTGTTTAAGAGACATTATTAGTCTTTTCATAATTTTTATATACACTGTTTTGCTAGGTTTTCTCACCTGACACATTGCTTAGCGCTACACTTTTCACCCACATATCTATTTACAATCAGTCTTATTGTTGTGTTAGCAGCTTTTATACCTTGTGTTGGCGCAGTAATTTACTACATCCCAATAAATTTAATCCATTTAGGAATAAGGCTGTAACATAACAAAATGTGGAGAAAGTGAAGCGCTGTGAATACTTTCTGTAGGTGTAGGTTTATTGGTGCTCGAAAGATGTTTTCAACTTTCAAAGGAAAAGTGGAAAAGGTCTAAATTTGGATTCTTCTTGTTAACTGACGTGAAGGCCAGTGTCCCCTTGTGTATCATCAAACTCATTGATTTTCATTTTCAATTGTTTATTAGACAAGTTTCCTTATTCAGCTAAACTGTCACTAAACCCACATCTTAAAAAAACGATCAATAAATGGCGTATTATATGCTGTTCATACTCACTCAGTCACTATGAGATTCATTTTCTGAATTCTGCAAAAAACCTGGTTGATCCTGTTGTTCTCTATCTCCCCCTTCTTTCCATGTCCTCAGTGCAGTTGGGGATTTTGCAGAGCCGTGTTGGAAGCTCTGCGCATGCTCAGTTTTCAGTGTGTTTTCTACCCTGAGCATTTTCTCCCTATCATATTTGAGCAGCCCATTTGACCATAGTCATACATGTGGGCGTATATACAGTGATAAAGCCCACTCCCCCCCCCCCCCAAGCCCACTAACAAGTTGAACACTATGGGGGAGGGATATTACATCTTGATTGATGGAGGCTTCACCTCCCTCTTATTCTAAGACACAGGCTGGAAGGACGGGACATAGCCTGTGACTGGCAGAAATAGACCCCACACCATGTTAGATTTGAATTCAAATATATATTTGTATGACAATTTTAAACAGTTTATTGATATGAATTATTTACTTTTACTCCATATCCCAAAGGCTGTTTTCTTTTTCAACATGTGACCAGCAGCACTGTTTCCCTGCAGACCGGCTAGTAAAGAGCCAGGGTGGGTACGGCCAAGGGGGGGTCATTAGTCTTGCCTAGGGTCACGCGGGTGACAGGATCAGAGAACGGACTCACCAGACTCAGCTGCTACGTTCAGAGACCTCCTCCGCTGTCCTCGTGCATGCCTCCTTCACCTCCTCCGCTGACCTCGTGCCCGGCTCTTTTGCCTCCTCCGCTGTCCTCATGCACGCCTCCTTCTCCTCCTCTGCTGACCTCGTGCCTGCCTCCTTCTCTTCCTCAACTGACCTCGTGCCTGCCTCCTTCTGCTCCTCTGCTGACCAAATGCCCGCCTCCTTCTCTTCCTCCGCTGACCTTGTGCCCGCCTCCTTCTCTTCCTCCACTGACCTTGTGCCCGCCTCCTTCTCCTCCTCTGCTGACCTCATGCCTGCCTCTTTCGCCTTCTCCGCTGACCTCGTGCCTGCCTCCTTCACCTCCTCCACTGACCTCCTGCCCACCTCCTTCGCCTCCTCCACTGACCTTGTGCCCACATCCTTCACCTCTTCCGCTGAACTCGTGCCCGCCTCCTCCGCCATCGCCCTCTTCACAGTCAGCACCCCCTGTGTAGGGCCCCTCGTGGCTCCACCCCCTAGGCAGCAGTCCGCCCTAGCCGGCCTCATAGTTTGCCTAGCGGGCAATACTGCATACTTACCAACTAAGCTGCCTGGCCAATTTCATTTGCCCCAACCCCACCAATGTTATGTGCTTCAGGAACTGTGATGGGTAAACCTACTGACCAATAGTAAGAAATATGCTCAGGAGGGGGGGGGGGGTGGAACTAGGACCAGCAACCAGGAGACATGATTGGTAATTGCATGGCATGCTCTACAGGGGAGCAGTAGCGTTAGGCACCTTAAAGTGCTCACGGTTTAACGCAACTAATAAGGATCCAACCTGTACCATTATGACTTTACTACAGTGCAGTGTTCATTGTTGACAAAAATATTTTTGTTGATGACTAAAATACAACTAAAACTAAAATGGCATTTTAGTCAAAAGACTATGGCTAAAACTAAATCTAAATTTGATGCCAAAATGAAAACAGCTACAGTGAGTTCTGCACTAACTCTTTATTGAAGAAAACTGAAGAAGTGTCACATTGGTCAAAAAAAGCACATGTACAAATCTCGCCGCTAGAATCCCAAAGATATGAAAAATGTTGACCTGTGACTCAACCCATAATCATCACAAACATCTCATTCCACCCTATTTCTAGGCTTGTCCTCTATTATTTTGCATCCTTACCCTGAGTAGCTCCTGTCCCACAGCTTCCATGGCTGGTGGTTTTGCAGTCAGGGACACCCGGAGTTTGTTGATAGTGGGGTTCACCTGGTTCACCTGCACCTGGATGAGCTGGAACATCTGTACAATCAGGAGGTTCACCGGCAGCAAAAGAGCCGAGGCCTGGATGCTGATCTTTATTTGGGTTAAGGTTATCAGAAAATCCCCTGTAGAGAGGAAAAAGAAGAAAACCATTCAACCCAACTGGCATATTTGCATGCAGCTATCAAATTGTTCCCTAAACTACTGGAGGGGACCCAAGTTGGGTTGAGGAAGTGTCTGTGATGGGTCCCCATATGACTGTATGGTAAACATAGACTATGTTGTCCAAGAAAATCAGTAATGAATGATAAAGATTTTTAGTGAAAAAGCCTGCATATCTGCCAATGAAAGTGGATGCTGTAGAACCTATACACACAGAGCTTTTTTTCTCAGAGAATAGGAACTCCCCCTTCTGAGTCACCCCTTGTCTCCACCCCCTACCCACCTCCGATCACCATCCCTTGGTTCCACCCCCTACCCACAACGGCCCTTTTAGTGAATACAGAACCAAATATCATTTTGTGGTGCTAATTTGTATGGAATTTGTTAATTAAAACAAGAAAGGCAGCAAAATGGATCCCCTATAGCCAGAAACAATAGACCCCACCCCCTCCAGGAGCCATAGACCCCCCACCCCCACCCCCCGCCCAGCAACAATAGACCTCCATCGTCAATAGACCCTCCAGCAGCCAGCAACAATAGACCCCTTCCTCAGCAGTAGATTCCTGCCAGCAATAATTGCCCCCCAGCAATAATGCATCCCCCACCAGCAACAATGGCCCCATGCACAAAAAATAGATCCCCTCCAGGAACAATAGATTCCCCAGCAGCCAGCATCAACAGATCCTCCAGCACACCCCAGCACTCCTTGCTATTACATACATTCAGTGCTGGAGGTGTCGGACTTGCGTTCCCCCTGTGTTCCCACTGAAAAAGAGCCCTGTATACACGAGTACCTGTCTGTGAATCTTCATCGGCGTGATCTTTCCAGAACATGATATTAATGACCAGACTGCAGATCAGGAGGCACATACAGCAGCAGATCCGCTGCACGCGGGTGAACGGGCTCCAGGGACAGCGAGTCCACACAGAAAACCACAAGTGGTCTTTAAGGAACTTCTCCACAGTGCCAGAGAAGAGAAGATACCTGGAAACAGAAGGTGGCATGAAGTCATATACCATATTTGGCTGATGGGAAGACACAAAAACAAATTGCTAATATCTACATATTGAATGTCTGCAGATAATCCAACCATTGTCCCTCTGACTATATAGCTTCCATCACAGGGGTTTCCACCATCAACGCAAAATACAGTCACGTTCTGCTTCCTGGCTGTCCTCATGCCTCAGTCCTCCTGACCATCTAACACAGCATCCCTATATTCATGTGCAAATGCTGTACCTCTGTCAGCTCTCTTTTCCTTGCAGATGCCTGCTGCTCCTGCCCTCAGGCCTGGCTCCTGCTGGGGCTTGGGCCTTTCTCCCTGCGGCTTCAGCCCTCAGGCTTGGGCCTTGCTCCCTGCAGCTTCAGCCCTCAGGCTTGGGCCTTGCTCCCTGCGGCTTCAGCCCTCAGGCTTGGGCCTTGCTCCCTGCGGCTCCAGCCCTCAGGCTTAGGTCTTACTCCCTGCTGCTCCAGCCCTCAGGTTTGAGTCCTGCTTCCTGCTGTTCCAGCCCTCATTCTTGGGCCCTGCTCCCTACGGCTCCAGCCCTCAGGCTTAGGCCTTACTCCCTGCTGCTCCAGCCCTCAGGTTTGAGTCCTGCTCCCTGCTGTTCCGGCCCTCAGGCTTGGGCCCTGCTCCCTGCTGCTCCAGCCCTCAGGTTTGAGTCCTGCTCCCTGCTGTTCCGGTCCTCAGGCTTGGGCCCTGCTCCATGCTGCTCTGGCCCTCAGGTTTGGGCCCTGCTCTCTGCTGCTCTGGCCCTCAGGTTTGGGCCCTGCTCCCTGCTGCTACGGCCCCCAGGCTTGGGCCCTGCTCCCTGCTGCTCCAGCCCTCAGGCTTGGGCCCTACTCCCTGCTGCTCTGGCCCACAAGCCTGGGCCCTGCTCCCTACTGCTCCCTACTGCTCCTGCCCTCAGGCTTGGGCCCTCTGTCTGTTCTATTACAGGCTACACCATGCAGACGTTTATGCTTTAGGCTGCTCCCTTGCAACCACATGGTCATGGATACCTCGGAAAGGTGAAACCCCAATCTCCTGTCAGGTCCCCAGCTATAACACCTGCGCCATCAATGTGCTGATTGCCTGCAAAACCTGGTCCCTGGATTGGAGATTTCCTCCCTCCCAAATCTCTATGAAATCTTTGGGCTCCAGGACCCAAACCTGGGCTTTACCAATCACTGAGGTTGGTAAAGCCCAAATGAAATAAACATCCTGGACATCCTGGAAACACAATATATGCTGCATAGAACATCTAGTAACAATGATACAACCCCCCTTCAAGTGTCTTCCAACAACCAGAATACTGTCAGGTTTACTGGCTTCTGACCAAACATTTATGTTCTTGCACAACTGTGGTAGGTACAAGACGTGCCTTATCGACTCCCTGATCATCTAAACCAGTGGTCTCCAAACTGCGGCCCGAGGGCCAGATGCGGCCCTTTGCTTGCCTTGGGGCACTATCTCTCCTTTTGATACGAGACACTAGTCTGCCATGTAATATCGACAATAGAGTACCATTTCTCCTACTGAAACCACGAATGGGGCACCATTCCTCCCTATGATACCAACAATGTGGTACTATTCCTCCCCCTAATACCAGATGTTTACTCCCACTGATACCAAGAAAATTTCCACACCTGCTGGCCAAAGTCTGGCCCTCCTAGAGTCTGAAGGACAATAAATCGGCCCTTCCTTTAGAATGTTTGGAGACCCCTGATCTAAACTACAATCTCACCAACTTCTAAATGAAGCCCCATCCACGCTCTGGAGAGTATGAACTGTATTGGGGATTCCTGAACTAGTGGCAGGTATATAATAAACCAACCTTTGTCAACCAGGGTCCTGTGAAACACTAGGGTTCCTCCAGAGGTTGCTAGGGATTTCTTTTGCAATGAGTAGTGTCTGTCTCTCATATAAGTTCCCACTGACACCATTGATCTTTTAGCTATTGGTAAGAGGGGGTTCTTCCTAATGACCACAGACATATGGAGTGTTCTTTCAACTGACCATCCCACTAATGTACGGTAGATACAGTCAATGTTTGCACAGGTTCGCTGTGACTGGAAAGTGTTTTCAAGGGTTCAGCCACTAGGAAACAAGCTTTGCTTATGCCAAGAACATTTCCCATCGCCATTTTTCATCCTTTGTTATATTAGACTCACCTCAAAGACATCAAGTTGACTTTGGAGGCTGATGGGAAGATCCGGTCTAGCTGACAATCAGCCAAATCTGGCGCTAGCCAGGAGTCACACAGGAAATACCACGTTTTCTGGGCAGCAAGATCCGTCACAGTGATCCGATGAACGTACCTGTTATGGAAAGCACCAATAATGAGATCCATAAACGCTTATGTAAAAAAATGTGAAATAGACCCAAATATAAGATATAGTGAAAAATCCAATCTATACACTGGTAAAAGTGCTCTGTAGAAGTACAATTTCTAGGAACATCAATGGACGAGCTGGAAAACGATTCATCTTCAATAGGCAGTTTAAAAATTAAAGTATAGATACCCACTCACTGGCCACTTAGGTACACCTGGCTAGTCCCCATTTGGACCCCCTTTTGCCTGCAGAACCATCTTAATTCTTGGTGGCATAGATTTACCAAGGTGTTGGAAACATTCCTCAGAGATTTTTGCTCCATAGTGACATGATAACATCCACCACATCCCAAAGGTGTTCTATTGGATGAGATGTGGTGAGTGTGGAGGCCATTGGAGTACAGGGACCTCATTGTCCAGTGGTAAGATGATTGGAGCTTTGTGACATGGTGCATTATCCTGCTGGAAGGAGCCATCAGAAGATGGGGACACTGCAGTCATAAAGGGATGGACATGGTCAGCAACAATACTCAGGTAGGCCCTGGCCTTTAAACGATGTTCAATTGGCACTAAGGGGCCCAAAGTGTGCCAAGATCACCCACACCGTTACACCACAACCACCACCAGCCTGAACCGGTCATACAAGGCAGGATGGATCCATGCTTTCATGTTGTTTACTCCAAATTCTGACCCCACCATCCGAATGTTGCAGCTGAAAACGAGAGTCATCAGACCAGGCAACGTTTTTCCAATCTTCTATTGTTCAATTTTGGTGAGCCTGTGCGAATTGTAGCCTCAGTTTCCTGTTCTTAGCTGCTTCAAGGTTGGATGTGTTGTGCATTCAGAGATGGGATTCTGCATACCTTGGATATCACGAGTGGTTATTTGAGTTACTGTTGCCTTCCTATCATCTGGAAGGCATTTTCCGTCACACAACTGCTGCTCACTGGATATTTTCTCTTTTTCGGACCATTCTCTGTAAACCCGAGAGATGGTTGTGCGTGAAAATCCCAGTAGATCAGCAGTTTTTGAAATGCTCAGACCAGCCCGTCTGACACCAACAAACATGCCACGTTCAAAGTCACTTAAATCCTCTTCCTTCCCCATTCTGATGCTCGGTTTGAACTTCAGCAAGTCATCTTCACCACGTCTAGATGCCTAAATGCATTTAGTTGCTGCCATGTGATTGGCTTATTAGCAATTTGTGTTACCAAGTAATTGAACAGGTGTACCTAATTAATTAGCCAGTGAGTGTTATCTCCTTTATAGGATAAGAGCGGCACTCATATAAGTCATAAGTATCAATAAATATTACATTGGTGAATTCACAATATTATCCACATGAACAAATTGCTCTTGTGCTCAGAAAAGTCAAGACCAATGATACTCGTGCAAAGGTGATCAATAGCTGTGCTTTCTTCTCTGTGCCTTTAGGTGTACACACCGCACTCACCAGATGTTGTTGACTTCTAAGCTATCAGAAGTCAAATGATGCTTTTGTGCCGGTGCTTCATACACGTGATGATTGGTGGTTCTCAATCACCTGTGGGTTTAACCTCTAGGTGGGTTTAGTCTCTGGGTGCTTTCCCTTTAAAATGCTTAGAAGTGCCTCTTGTCCCTTTAACAGACTCAATCATGCCCAGCGTTACCAGCATAGGAAGAGAACAGGGAAGCCTCCATAGTGTATTATTTTTTTATCAAGAGCTCTTTAAAATATGTACTGCACTTGCATTCAATGCTTAACAGATCAGGCCAAAGAAAACGAAACCAGGAACACCAATTTGCATTCCAGCATGCATTCCAACATGCAGATGTGACGTCACTGGAATCTCCGTCCAGAGTGTTTCGTCATCAACATGCAACATCATGATGACATCGCACATTGATGACGAAATGCGTCATCAGTGGATAGTATATGTCTAATTGGCAGCAGCTGTTGCTTTTCTTTTTTTGTAGTTTGCTATTCGTTTTTTTTTTGTGAAGCACACGGTTTTTTTTTTGAGAGCGCAGGTGTCAAATGTATACATATAAAAATTAACCATGCCTTTTTCTGACATTTGTTGTTTATACGTAAAAAAAATCTGTATTTTTTTGCTTGAAAATTACTTAGAAGCCCCAAACGTTATATTTTTTTCTTTTTTAGCAGAGACCCTAGAGAACAAAATGACAGTTGTTGCAATATTTTAAGTCACATTGTACTTGCGCAGTGGTCTTTCAAACGCAATAAAAAAAAATACTCTAAGGAATTAAAGAAAAAACAAAACACTGGCTGAAAAAAACTACCCAATCCAGGCATGCGGTGTGTCTGCACAGTGTCCTGTACCTCTGAATGTCAGCCAAAGGATGAAAACTGACCACACTAAGACAGATCGGCTCCCGTACTTTGTGTGGTCAGTCTGGAACAAGGAAGAAAGGCGATTGGCAGGATCAACCAGGTACTTCAGATTGAACAAGTACATGAAAAACAATGCCGACTGTGATTCATAAAATACACGTAGGTGAGCACACATAGAAAAAAAAAATGAGGGTAACATACACTTTAACATGAGTCTGTTTACTAATGATCGTACGATCATCCCCTGTTTGCGCTTACCAGGAGGGACTGCTGCCGGAGTTGCTGTGCCACAATCGCAGACTGTGTAGCTCTCCCAGGGGTCGGGTTTTCAAAAGAAAGACATCCACTGCCCCTCTATGGAATATTTCCTTCCCGGAATCCGTCATAAGATGCGGGTCACTTTGTCCTTCAGATCCATACAGAGTTAGAACCACCTGACCAGGTAAATAATAAGGAAATGATTAAATAAGTCAGGAGTTATATTGGGGCTGCAGAATGTAAGAAAGTAACTCTGAATACAAAAATTAACAGCCATTGCAGCATTAAAGTGAAACTGAAGGCAATTTTTTTTTTTCATTTTGGACAGAGTATGGGAGTGTAAAAATCCTGTAAGCTTTATTTTTGCCATCTGTATCCCATTGGGGAGATTTCCCTTCACTTCCTGTCCCATAGCCACAACAGGAAGTGAAAGGAAATTCCTCCTAAGTGAGGAATTCCCTAGTTGTCACCAGAACTAATATCCCCATTGAAAGATATCTCCACTATTGCCATTCTCGGCTATTTCGCCTTCACATACACTTTAACCGCTTCAATACCAGGCACTTAGACACCTTCCCGCTTAAGCCAATTTTCAGCTTTCAGCGCTGTCGCAATTTGAATGACAATTGCGCGGTCGTGCTACGCTGTACCCAAACTAATTTTTTTTATCATTTTGTTCCCACAAATAGAGCTTTCTTTTGGCGGTATTTGATCACCTCTGCGATTTTTACTTTTTGCGCAACAAATAAAAAAAAGACCGAAAATTTTGAAAAAAATAAAGTTTTTCTTTGTTTCTGTTAAATTTTTTTGGAAATAAGTAAGTTTTCTTCTTCAATGACGGGCACTGATATGGCTGCACTGATGGGCACTGATAAGGCGGCACCGATGAGGTGGCACTGATGAGGTGGCACTGATGAGCACTGATGATGGGCACTGATAGGCGGCACTGATGGGCACTGATAGGCAGCACTGATATGCAGCACTGATGGGCACTCATAGGCGGAACTGATTAGTACTTATGGGTGGCACTGATGGGTACTTATGGGTGGCACTGATAGGTGGCACAGATGGGCACTGATGGTCACTGATAGGTGGGCACTGATGGTCATGGATCATGGATGGGCACTGAGAGGTGGCACTGATGGACACTGATGGGTGGCACTGATGACACTGATGGGTGGCACTGATGACACTGATAGGTGGCACTGAGGACACTGATGGGTGGCATTGCTGGGCATCACTTGTTTTATCTGGACCATAGTATTGCCAGTCAGTGCCCATTTGTGGGCACTGATTGGCATCTATTGTGCATATTTTTTCATATGTGAATGGCCATGGGGTACATACAGAGCAGAGCCTCACCTGCCATGAACATTAAAAAAAAAAAAAAAGAAGAAAGAGAGATTCAAGCTTCGAGGGTCATAGCTCGGCGCCGTGGGGTCACAGAGACTCCAGTGGGGGGTAGGTAGCTTAAAGCGGAGTTCCCACTGTTTAAACTGTTTTTTTTTTTTTTTAGGGTGCATATTTTTTTTTTTTAGGTTAATTTAGCGCACTCACGTTTGTGAGATTAATCGGTGCTCAATTGCCGATTTCATATAGGAATATATCTTATATTCCTGTTTACTAGAAGTTTCCATAGTGCTTGTGGGCATGTGAAGCCCACAAGCAATATCTTCCGGGCTCTGTATGCAGCTGAACGACCAGCATGCACCACCCCTTCTCGGGCATGCGCCGTATGTACGGCGCAGTGCCGTACACTTCTGACGTTACCATCACAACGGGCGGCGGCGTCGGAACTGCCCGCCCCCGTTGTGATGGCAACGAAGCCCTCGGCGCTGCCCAGTGACTCCTGGGAAATGATGACAGACATCTCCCAGGAGCACTAGCGAGCACGGGCGCCGAGGGAAAAGACGTCAGGGGCCTTGGAGAGGAAGAGGCAGATTACGAGGGACCCCCTAGCAACAGACCTGAAAAGGTGAGTAAAATAAAAAATGTTTTCCAGAAGGTTGTTATTTGTATTTAATGCTTCTGAATATTGTAATTTTTTCTTTTATGACTGGAAGTCCGCTTTAAGTCGTACCCCACCACTGGTAAAAACGTGGCTCCTACGACCTATGGTTCCGGAGATATGGGGCTCCTTGCGCAGCCTGTCAGAAGCTACATACAGAGCGGTCAGTTTAAATACAAGCTGGAACACTCTGATTGCAGCAGACTGAGAGGATGAGCTCACAGTGCCTCTCCTCACTTCTTGTCAGAGGTACTGAGCTCAATGGACAGCTTGGAGTCTTGGACCAATGGTAAAGTACCATTAGCCCCAGCTGTCCAATAAAAATGCTGCAGTGGAGGCACGCCTCTCACTGCAGTGTCATAGAAGGGGGCGTGTGTCTAAAAGACACACGCTCCTTTCCAGCCCAGCCCTCTTAACTAGAAGGAAATAACATATGTTTATGTGTATAAGATTTACCCACAATCCCATGTTTTTCTCACAGTTAAGAGGGAGAATGAGAAACTGAGTCTGTTGAAATTGGTACTGTTATAATCAAGCTAAATCATATACAATGGAACCTCGGATTACGAGCATAATCCGTTTCCCGGAGAATGCTCGTAATCCAAAGTACTTGCCTATCAAGGCGAGTTTCCCCATTGAAGTCAATGGAAACGGAAATAATTTTTTCCGCATTGACTTCAATCGCATGCAATATCGTATGCGGCCAGAGGTGGGGGGGTGGGGGGTGGGCGCCGGAGAGCCTCGGAAATGGCTGGAAAGGCCCGAGGACACCTTGGCTGACCTCGGGAAACCTCAGAAAGACTCCGTTCCGGAGGTTTGCCAAGGTCAGCCGAGCTGTCCTCGGGCTTTTCCGTGCATTTCCAAACGGCGCCAATCGGCTGCAATCGGCGCTGGAGCTCCAGTGCCCCCCCCCACCTCAGGCCAAACACGGTACTGCACATGCTTTGGCCTGAATAGTGCTCGTTTTGCGAGACAACACTTACAAACCGAGTTACGATTTTTAAAAATACAGTGCTCGTATTGCGAAACGCTCGGTAACCTCGTTACTCGCAATCCGAGGTTCCACTGTATTATTATGCTATATGTTATTAGAACATAATCATTTATTATTTATCTATTTACTGTGAAATTACTGGTTGAAAGTTATAACTTCAAACTTCAGTAATTTGCTTGAGTACAGATTTTTTTTATAGAAAATTACTCAGAACCCCCAAACATTATATATATCTATATTTTTTAGCAGACACCCTAGGGAATAAAATAGTGGTCGTTGCAACTTTTTATGTTACACGGTATTTGTGCAGCAATTTTTCAAATGCGTTTTTTGGGGAAAAAAAACTGTTTCATGAATAAAAAAAAAACAAAAAAAACCCCACTAAAGATAACCTGATTTTTTTGTATAATGTGAAAGATGATGTTACGCCAAGTAAATAGATACCCAACATGTCACGCTTTCAAATTGCACACATTCGTGGAATGGCGCCAAACTTCAGTACTTAAAAATCTCTGCGCTTTAAAATGTTTTACAGGTTAGATGTTTAGAGTTACAGAGGAGTTCTAGTGCTAGAATTATTGCTCTCGCTCTAACGATCGCGGCGTATGTAACCTGTGTGTATCTGGCTCTGATACTAGCTGGTGCCTCATCAGCCACTGACCTCCCCGATTCCTGCAGATAGCAAAGGAAGGAGACAGCAGACAGAAATGGCACTTAGTGCTCTGGAGTGTGTCAAGTATGCACTATAGAGGGATATGCTTTGTTCATATTTCATGCCTGAGGGTTACAACCACTTTAATGCCCCGTACACACGATCGGATTTTCCGACGGGAAATGTTGGATGTGAGCTTGTTGGCGGAAAACCGTGCGTATGCTCCATCGGACATTTGTTGTCAGTTTTTCCGCCAACAAATGTTGGCTAGCATGCTCTCAAATTTTCCGCCAACAAATGTGTGTTGTCGGATTTTCCAATGGTGTGTACACAAGTCCGTTGGACAAAAGTCTAAAGTACAAACACGCATGCTCAGAAGCAAGGACGAGCCGGAAGCGCTCGGTCCTGTAAAACTAGCGCTCGTAATGGAGATATCACATCGGCTCGCCGTACGTTTTGTACGTCACTACGTTCGTAATTGTTGGCCAACATTTGTGTGACCGTGTCTATGCAAGACAAGCTGGAGCCAACACCCTTCAAACAAAAATCCATGGTTTTGTTGTCGGAAAGTCCGATTGTGTGTACGGGGCATTACTCTTGCTCAACTATATGTCTCTATACTTACCAGGTACAGAGAATCCCTTTTTAGGTAAAATCTTCACCAGTGGCAAGTCGGAAATGGTTGTACATGACCAACTAACACAAACTGAGGATATACAACATAAGGTCAGAGATGGACATATCACCTACCTGAGATGTGGTTCCGGATCCCATACGATGACCAGTACATATCTTAATCATATATCGGCAGTGAGAAGCGGAGTCATTATCTGTAAGAATGGCTACTCTGACCTGTAAGGGGAAAGAAGACATAAAGGGAACATGGTGTCCCTGAAGTTGAAGTGTTGAAAGGAGAAAAAATGTGCAAGCGTAAGGATTTAGGAGACTTTGACAAGGGCCGAATTGTAATGTCTAGACGAATGGGTCAGAGCAACTCCAAAACTGCAGCTCTTGTGGGATGTTCCTGGTCTGCAGTTGTCAGGACCGATCAAAAGTGGTCCAAGGAAGGAAATCCAGCGAACCGGCAACAGGGTCATGGGCGGCCAAGGACCACTGATGCACATGGGGAGCAACGGCTGGTCTGTGTAGTGCAATATAATAAAAGAGCTACTGGAGCTCAAATTGCTGAAAAAGTGAATGCTGGTTCTGATAGAAAGGTGTCAGAACATACAGAGCCTCGCCATTTGCTGTGTATGGGGCTACGTAGCTGCAGAGCGGTCTGTACCCAGAAATTAACAATGGAAATTTGGCTACACGGTTATCTCTTCTTCAGAGGATTTGATAAAAGAGGGTCATAAGAGGCGTGGCTTTTACTTACCAATCAAAATCCATCTCTTATCTTCTCAGTGTGGGTTACGATAAACCAGCTAAAATCAGACTTCTATGGGCTACACCACTATTTATGATTGATATAACTTTCATTAACCAGCCCCTCTGCGTTCACCCTTTATGCCCACCATGATAAACAGCTCACCGGCTTACCTTCTTAAGGTCCTCCTGATCTTTCTTTCGTGCCCATACCACCACAATCAGGAGAAATCCAACTAAAGCACCAAGCAAACCCACACCCACTGGGTTATTGGCCACGTTGGCAAAGAGCACTAGACTGTCGCTGAGATCCACCACGTGTGGCATGACCAGAAACGTGCTGGCGAAGAAGGTCAGGTGGTTACACAGACAGTGGGTCTCAGAAGGTGTAGTTCGGGCACCAACCTGCAGATGTATAAGCAAGAAACATTTAGTAGAGCAGCCTTGACTGCTGAGGAGCAATGGAATTAGGTCCCAATTAACGTAACACAGTGGGATCAATTCCCCCACCACCCTTGCCCTTTACCCCATTAAATAAGACACTTACAACCATTAGGTTGGAAAGGGCAAGGCCACAGCTTTATTAAATTCCAACACATAACATGTGAACCTATTTAAACCAGTGCCAGTCACAGTCGTACTGCGAGCACTCAACCACAAGAGGGAAGTGGGGCCTGTCCATACCATAAGTGCTGGACAGACAGCCTACTTCCAATTTTCCATCAAGGGCATAGCCCATGACTAGTGTAGTCCAGATGTACCCCAATTTTACCCATACTGTTAGCCACCCATACTCCACCCTCTTACCAACTTAAATAACGAGACCACACCTTTCATCTGGAGTATAAATGGCCATAACAGCCTTTTATTAAACAACTGTATAAAATTACCTCCAATATTAACTTCAATATGAATAACATATAAACTCAGATAAAACAACATGTTTTAAACAATCTGTTGGTCAATGACGGAGCTACCCCAGTTTACCACATATCCACAAGAGGGTACTGCAGGAACATGTTTCAAAACTGATAAGGCCTCCAGCTGTACCGCTCGGAGACAACCCCCTCCCGCAGTGCAACATACCGGTATTCCTTTCAGGAATACACAGGAGGGGCCATACTATTGCTGACCCCCCACCCCTTTTAACCTTTTATTTACCGCTACCGTCACCGACCAACAACAACAAACCAGCCACAGCCCGAAAGGATGAAACCTTATCCTTAAGGGCCCCTCCACACCCTCAAGGCCCGTTCTATACCTTCCTGCAAACCCATGGTCCAAAGATCCGTCCCCACATCTGTGAGGTGGACCCCATCCCTCCTCAAATAGAGGCCTACATTTATCTCGAACTCTCTGTGCCGAATCACCATGCCCCCTTGTTGAACCAAAAACCTCCCCACCACCCTGTTGACATGTATACGAGCCTTGTTAATCCTTACCACAGACCTAGCATTGCGCCACGAAGTTCGTGCCACAATATCAGACCATAGTAACAAAGTGTTCGGATAAGTAGTGTGCAAGTGCAACAAATCTGCTTTTACATCCTCTATCAGGTCCCTGACCGTCCTCACCCCCAAATCGTTACCTCCAGCGTGTATGACCAACACATCTGGAGGTCTATCTAGCCAGGCAAATCGTTCCACCTCTGAAGCCACTCTGCCTCACATCATTCCTGGTCTCCCCAGCCACTTGATAAAAGCCTCCCTTCTCGATATGCCTAACTGGCGCCCATCTGGTCTCGCATCACCTCTCCTTGCCCCCCAACAAACGTAGGAGTGTCCCAGTATCCAGACGAGGCGTGGAGACACTCCATCTGAAACGAAAAGACAACAAGGCAGGGTGATATCACCAACGCAACAGACCAAAAACACCCACTACCCATATTGTGAAAACCAAACTTATACAACATACGGGTTTAATTTATTTTCCATTTATTTATTCATTTATTTATATATATATTATTTTTTTTATTTTTTATTTTTTTATTATTCCACTACTAATTGAGGGCGAATGTATGAACGGAATCTCTTTGATTCCCATCTACCGATCCTCCGCACCGCTGCTTCATCCAACCCGCAGCTGGCAGCTTCTGTGGCCGCCCCAATGCGGAAGGAGTGTGAGGCGTATGCCTTCTCATCCAAACCTATCATCGATAAGCATTTTCGAAACACCGCCACAAATTGAAACTTTGAAAGGTAAGCACCATTCTCATGACATAAAAATGGACCCTCACCTACCGGTCTAATCTTCCCAAATTCACCAACCGTCCTCACCGGACATACTGGCGATCCCGGTAATGCATGCAGCCACACATCTATGCCCTTTCCCAATTGGTCTGTTTTCGACCTCCTCAGCCGTAAACACACACTTCCCGTGCGTGCCCGCACGTCTTGCACCAAAATACCCCCCGCTTCCTTTTTGGATGGGCTGACCAACTCCCCTACTCGAAACGCCCCAAAAACGCCAACGAAAAAGCCGCTGTAAACAGTAAACATTCATAACTTGAGCTGCACACCAACCCTAGCTGATCACAAATTGCCAACAGGTTGGCAAAAGTGACCGGTCTACGGTTATCTCTTTTCTTGTGCCCTTTCCGGTACCCTTTTAATGCCTGCCGTACCCAAAATTCCTTCGTCCAATCCTCCATCCCCTGTAACTTAAACAGAAACGACAGCGCCGCCAATTTCTTACCAATAGACGATACCCCCACCCCATTTTCCATATTCCTGGACACAAAATAAAGGACCAATAATCTCAACTCTCCCCCGTCATCCTTTGCTCCGGATTCCCGTACAAGTCTCAACCATTCACCCCATACCTTCACATAGGCCGACCATGTGGACTCACTCACAGACTGTTGTATCCATCCTGCGATGACTCCAATGCCAGCTCCCAGATCCAACCCGGGCAAGGAATCCCTTCCTTCTCTGCAGCCGGAGCTAATTCCCTGAACTTGTCCCACTGAAAGCGAGACAGTGAATCAGCCAGCGTATTTTCAATCCCAGGTATATGCACAGCATATATAAAAATATTCAATTGCAAGCACCGTAGTACCAACTATCGCAATAGTCTTATGACAGGTTGAGAAGACGCTGACAAGCGATTGACTACCTGCACCACTCCCATATTATCACAGTTCAGCCGCAACTTTAAATTCTGACAAGCCTTGCCCCATAATTCCATAGCCAGAACTACTGGAAACAATTCCAATAGTACCAAGTTATGAAGGAAACCTGCTTCAACCCAGGATTTTGGCCATGGTTCTGCACTCCATTGACCCTTAAAGAACGCCCCATATCCAGTAGATCCCGCCGCGTCAGTAACCAATTCTACATCGAAGTTGCTTACCGGACCAGACATCCACACTGACCTCCCGTTGTATTCCGACAAAAATTGATACCATACCTTTAAGTCCTCACGATGATCCTTAGTAAGCCTAATGAAATGGGCCGGTGCTTTTACCCCAGCCGTAGCTGCAGACAGCCGTCGGCAAAAAACCCTACCCATGGGTATGATTCTACAAGCAAAGTTCAACTTACCAAGCAAAGATTGGAGATCCCTCAGCTGTATTTTCTTCATCCCATGGACCCGCCTTATTTCCGTCTGCCGATCCAGTAACTTTCCTTGCGGTAACCTACATTCCATTGCCATTGAATCAATAACAATGCCCAAAAAGCTAATCTCCGTGGTGGGGCCCTCAGTTTTGTCAGCAGCCAGGGGAACACCAAACCGTTCTGCAGTGTGTTGCAACGTTGACAATAAAATCGCACACACACTGGAAGACGGTGGGCCTATGCATAGGAAATCATCTAAATAGTGTATCATAAATTCAAGGCCGGACAACTCTCTTACCACCCACTCCAAAAAGGAACTGAAAACTTCAAACATGGCGCAGGAAATGGAGCAACCCATAGGCAAGCATTTGTCCACATAAAATTGTTCCTGCCACTTGCAACCCAGCAGCCAAAAACTGTCCAGGTGTACTGGCAGCAGCCTAAACGCTGCCTCAATATCAGCTTTTGCCATCAGTGCACCTTTTCCATAGCGCCTGACCCATCGAACCGCCGCATCAAACGAAGTGTATGACACGGTGCAGACGTCCGGGTTAATGAAATCGTTAACCGAACCCCCTTTTGGAAATGATAAGTGGTGAATGAGCCGAAACTTATTCGGCTCTTTCTTGGGCACCACCCCCAGAGGGGACAGCACCAAGTCATTCAATGGTTTTGCTTCAAATGGCCCCCCCATCCGTCCTAAAGCCACTTCCTTTTCCAATTTCTCCCCCACCACCCCCGGGTGTTGCAACGCAGATTTTAAATTCCGTGCCACTGGAGGAACCACCGCCAATGAACATGGAATTTTGAACCCCTCTCTAAAACCCTCAGTGATCAGTAACGCCGCTTTCCTATCCGGATACTTACTTAGGAAAGGTTGCATCCTTTCCACCTTCACCGGCGTCATCCCTCTTGTGAGCAAACTCCCCGGTACGTTTACCTTTTTTGAAACACCGAGACAGGGTGTGGGCTCCCCCACAGCCTGAACACTCGTGCTTGAATTTGCAGGACCCCCCAAATTTACAGGATCCTTCATTATACTGCCAGCATACCCCCCATTTTCTGCCGGCCGGTAGTCCTGAGGAGTTAGTACCCCCGGCCCCCCCTTGAAATAACTGAGGCGGGGTCCTAGCCGACGACATCAGCTTCATCCATAGGCTAATATCCTTATGGTCCCAACGCAGAGCCGGACGCACCGCTCTGCGTTGACGAAACTGCTCATCGTAACGTAACCACGCAGTTCCCCCGTACACTCTATGTGCCTCACCTATAGCATCCATATAACAAAACAACCCCGAACAATGTTCAGGGTTCTTTTCGCCAATGACACTGGCCATGATAGCGAACGCTTGCAACCAATTCACAAACGTCCGCGGTATCAATCTATATCTCCTCTTCTCCTCATCCTCCTTCTTGGAATCGTCGGGTTTAACCCTATCCAGGTTAAACTTTTCCAATGGCAACAAGGAGAAAATTTCCACGTACTCACCTTTATGAATTTTTTCTCTCACTTCAGGTTTCAAGTGTGCCCCTAACGGGCCTTCAAAACAAACATATATCTCACATTTTGCAGCATCTGCCAGCCTAACCACATCAGTCCTGCCTTTTGTTTCTGCAGCCCCCTTCTCACCTGCTGTTTCCTTGTCTGCCACCTTCTCTGGCAATGTGGTAGCTGGCACCTCTGTAACCGCAGCCCCTGTCGCCCTTTGTGCATCCCCTTGCGGAGCCTGCCCTGGTCCCTCTCCAAAGCGACCAACCAGGGCCCTTAAACCCTCCAATAGCTCCTGGAGCTGTCCCCCTGACCCCGAACTGGCGGGTGCAGTACTCGCCAGTTGTTGGTCAGTAACCTGACCCACCCCGCTCTGCGAAGGTGTCACCATCCCTCCTGCAGTTGTTGCTATCCCCCCCAGCAAGCCCTGCAAAGCATTGGTAAAGGAAAAGTTATCACTAGACTTACCGGGCTGACCAGGATTCCTCCCAACAGCCGCTGTGCTGCTCTCTCTTGCTGGTTCTGGCTGCTGTAGCCCATCTTCCTCATCGGACAACTCGTCTTCGGACTGTTCCCCTTGCACTGGGACTGGCGTCAGAGGTAGCCCCCCAGGAGAAGCCCTCCTGGAGGCCAGAAGCCCACGCTGGTGTGAGGCCTGCACCGTGCGACGAGTCACTGCTGCTCCCTGCTGCCCTGAACTTCCAGCTACCGGGCCAGCCTGGGCACTGTTTCCATCGCCATCTTGGGACACGTCCCCCCCGCCCGGTAAGCTCCGCCCATCCGCGGTGCCGCTCGATCCCCGCGACCCGGACGCTGCTGCTCTCGGCGCCGTTCTCCCCCTTCTGTCCACCCGCTCACACTCGTGCAGAGGTACTGAGGGGCTGTTCGAAATCCTCCATGCAGTGCCAGCGTGCGGGGAAGTGGCGCCATGTTGGCCCGTGGCCCCGCCCACCGCTCCGTGACCGCGGCGTGTAACCCGCCCGGGCCCCACCGAATCACCCGCGTGGCTCCTCTTGGCTGGCGGTGCCGATTGCTCCCCCCTTGGGCTCCGTGTCAGACGACCCTGTCCATGTCCTGGCCCAGGTGAATAGCGCGCCGGAGGCCGCGATCTCCGCGCACGCGCAGACGGCTCACCTTCACCCCCTGCATGGCTTGCTTCTCCCCCGAGCATCGCTGTGACCTGGCTGCGAAGCCAGTCGGATCCATTCGCCGCCGCCGCCTGCCGCAACCGCGCCAAAATCGACTCAACGTCCGCCATTGTGTCTGAGGAGCAGAGAAATTCTGCCTCCTCGTGTCTCCTTCCCAGCACACTGTTCTGTTTTTGCTCCTCCCCTCTTTTATAAGGCCACTCCTCCTTACTTTCCTGTTATCTCCTCCCACACTTTTCCTTGAAACATTAACCCTATGTGTGTCACTAGACACACTGTCATGCCCGGCCCTGCACTATTCCTCTTCTTTCCATCATTCCGGGCCTCACTTTACAGCAACTTTAACTTCTGGCAAGGTCAAGAAAACCCGCAGCAAGCTGTGACATACCATAACAGAGGTAAAAGGGGGCAGGAGGGTGGGAAGCTCTTCCAAACCGACTCTTCCAAAAGACCCAGAATTCCCTGGGGCACACGTTCCATAAGCTCAGGCCCAACCCACCCACCCATGTTACCACCAATCATTCCCCTTGTCAGGCACCTAGCCATGCCCCCATCAGTCAATGCTCTCTTTCCCTAGGGAGGGGGGGCTCAAAAGGCCTTCATTCTTAACCTTTTCGACACAAAGGAACCCTTTAGATAACTTTCCAGTCTCAGGGAATCCCTGCTAAAAATTACTATATGTACAACCTTATGATACATTAGTGCAGCCAATCTCAACCAGGGTTCCATGGAACCCTAGAGTTCCTCCAGTGTTGGCCAGGGGTTCCTTGAGCTGTCGCTAACTGTCCTCCCATCTGATGATGCCAGCATAATTCCAGATCCAACGCCACTTGGTAGAGCCAGCGACATGACTGCAAGGGTGTCATTCTGGCCATCCCTCTAAGGGTAGCAATCTTCAGACTTACCACCACCAATGTAAGGGGCATCTTCCCAATGATCCCTGATGGATTAATCTAACCACGGTTTCCCTGAGATCTGAAAATGATTTCCAGGGTTTCTCAGGAGTAAGAAGGTTGAGAAAGGCTGCATTAGTGTGATGGTCATTGGGAAGAATTACCCCCTTACAGATGGCTAAAAAAGATTAATGGTGTCAGTGGGAACTTATCTGAGAGGCAGAATTGCTCGTTGCTCATGGAACCCCTTAGCAACCTCTAGAGGAACACTGGTTGAGAAACCCTGCAGTAGATACTAAATCATATCCCAAGAACAAGATAAAACAGCTTTATCTCCTAACCTAAAGTATAAATCCACCTAAAACCAATATTACAGTTGGGGGACCACACACAGTTCTTTTATGCTAGTCGGGACGGGGACTACATTGGATATTTCTAAGTAGCTTTTTTTTTTCTTTAGCAGTGAGCCACTATGATCAAACCCAGCAAATCGTATCCTATACTTACATGACAGCCATAATCATTCCATTCTCTCATATAATCATCCCAGAACACGCACTGGCTGGCGAATAGACTGACCGCGAAGTCCAGAGACGTCCTCTGTGCCCATATACTCTCATTGGTCACCACAACACTGATATAATAAACACCAGTGCCATTAACGAACATGTCTGAGGTCAACACCCAGGTATACAACCCATCTGAATCTGCGGAAAAAGTAGAGTTTTATGATATTAACAGTACTGTTCTGCCCTTCTTTCATGTATTTGTATGTTTTGTATTGAATTGGAAGCGGTTATCATTTTTTTCTGTAGTACGATGACATCTAGTGGCAGTTTTTGGCAGCTACAACTTGTTTACTGTGTGATTTTAGTATCTCCCTCTATCCTCCCCCTCCTGCTTAGTGCTAGTTAGCTTTAGTCTTAGATAGTTGCATAGTTACATAGTCAGGTTGAAAAAAAGTCCATCTAGTTCAGCCATAAAAATAAATAAATAAATAAATAAATAATATCATACAATTCCATATACCCAATCTTATTCCCACAGTTGATCCAGAGGAAGGCGAAAAAACCCAGCAAAGCATGATCCAATTGGCTACAGCAGGGGAAAAAATTCCTTCCTGATCCCCCCGAGAGGCAATCCCTGGATCAACTTTTTCCTTTAAATGTCAGTACCCAGTTATATTATGTACATTTAGGAAAGAATCCAGGCCTTTCTTAAAGCAATCTACTGATCTGGCCAGAACCACCTCTGGAGGGAGTCTATTCCACATGTTCACAGCTCTTACTGTGAAGAAATCTTTCCGTATTTGGAGATGAAATCTATTCCTCTATATGTAAAGAGTTCCCCCTTGTCCTCTGTGTTAAAGTGAATAACTCAACACCAAGTTCACTATATGGACCCCTTATATATTTGTACATGTTGATCATATCCCTCCTTGAACCTCCTCTTCTCAAGAGAGAATAAATTCAGTAGCCTAAAAAAGAATTAGATGTGGCTAGAAACAAAAACTCTGAAATCAGGTCTGACCGAATGTCACATGGAACTTAAGTGGAAGGACACCATATCTGAGCGACCACAAACCAAAAGTGCTATTTAATTCATTTTTAATATTCAAAGCAAACTCCCCCACACATGCTTTATTTTGCTGAGAAACCACATAGAAAAGCCACACCTCCCAACTTTCTGAGATGGGAATGAGGGACACCTATTAGCAAAAGTATGTAGGCATAGGACACACCCACTGTCACGCCCCCCTTAAAGGCGAATTGTACAAAAAATATAATAGATTGGTTAAACCCACAAGTGCTTTTTTTTTACTACTATTCCTTTATATTGGCTTTTGAAATGCAACAATTTAGAAATTGGATGAAAGGTTTAGCACTGGGAAACACTTTTTGATAGATAAGTAATGCATTTTATATACAACTAGAAAAGGTACAATTTCTGGGGAAATTGTGAAAGTGTTCTTGCCTCTACAACTAGAGTGGGCGGAGTAACTGGGTGGGGTGGAGTGGCTTGAGTAACTGTGAAAAGTGTTAAAAAGCTTAATATTTTAAAAAGTATAAATAGTAGTAAAAAAGTTCCATCATTCGCTGAAAGAGCTGAACATTTTTTTCAAAAGTAATTTTTTTTTTCAAAAATGAATTTTTTTTAATCAAAAATGATTTTTTTTTCTTCAAAAATGATTTTTTTTTTCAAAAGTAATTTTTTTTTTCAAAGGTAATTTTTTTTTCAAAAATGAATTTTTTTATTTCAAAAATAATTTTTTTTTCGAAATTATTATTTTTTTTAAAGTAATTTTTTTTTCAAAAATAATTTTTTTTTTTCAAAAATATTTTTTTTTTCAAATATATTTTTTTTTCAAAAATTATTTTTTTTTTTCAAAAATTATTTTTTTTTTTTCAAAAATTATTTTTTTACTTTTTTCAAAAATTATTTTTTTTTTTTCAAAAATATTTTTTTTTTTACATGGGGCGGTCATAATGTTTTGGCTGATCATGGGGTGGTCATAATGTTTTGGCTGATCATGGGGTTGTCAGCTTTTGTCACTTCCCACTCTAGTTTTGAACATTTCGCCATTCATTCCTATGGGACCAATTTCGCCGCAAAAACGTCATTTCGTGGACCATTCGGCAAAACATTCCACAAAGTAATAACACGCCAATCGGGAACAATCCGCTCGTTTCGGTATATTATTTGTCTCTGTAGTGTGAAAACTGTGGGAGGAGTCTACAAGCATTATCAAGTCTAGCAGATGAAGTCACATGCATTTGGGGTGTCTCAGCATCTTGTGTTTACAACCACTGTTTCCTAGCAACGCTCATGCCCTGTTTATGCTTCCCAAATACTGCTTCATCAAAACTGCCCCATCAGAATTACCCCATCAAAACTGCCCCATCATATTCCTCTATTATAAATCAGTACATGGTGTGTCTGTCCCCTCCCCCGGGCTCTGTAATCAGCTGAGATGCTCCAGCCACCTCCCCCCCTGTGTATAACAGAAGCTTTGGTAACCATGGCAACAAAACAAACACTAACAGTACACTCTGATTAATGGCTAAAATTTCCTGAAATGACCTCTAAACAAATGGCCGTATTTTAAAAACTGTACATCCTACAGCGAAGATCTTTATATTGCGAGAATCACAAGACCCAGACCTAGATTTTGATGTGTAGTATGTCTCTGAAATATTAAAAATGAAGGCACAGTCGCAGTTTAGAAATTGCCCTTCAAATTTGGAGGGGGCTAGAGTGTAGTTTCAATGAATGTCAATGGACGGCGTGAGTTGCAAACAAATGGTCATATTGTGAAAACTATCAGGACTATGGCTTAGCCGTGGACATGTTTAGTGGCAGCAGGGATAGCTGAACGTTTTGATATAAGATTTGTGTAGGTGGGCTTGAAAATGAGGGAGTGGCGGCAGTTTAGAAATCATGTTCTGATTTTTCAGCTTTTGTCATCTCCCACTCTAGTTTCCCCATTCATTCCTATGGGACCAATTTCGCCGCAAAAATGACGATATTTCGTGAACCATTCGGCGAAACGTTCCACAAAGTAATAGCACACCATTCGGGAACAATCCGCACGTTTCGGTATATTACTTGTCTATGTAGTGTAAAAACTGTGGGAGGAGTTAGGGTGGTAAATTTGGCTATAATAATAAGAATAATATATATGTGAGATAACAGTAAGTGGTCTTGCTATGCAAGAACACTTAATTATATAGATCAGACCAAAATGAGGGACAAATTAGGAGGAAAGAGGGACAGTCCCTCGAAATCAAGGACAGTTGGGAGCTACAGTATGTAAAAGCATAGCTCTCAACTGTCTCTGATTTCGAGGGACTGTCCCTGATTTGGAACAAAATCCCTCTTTCCTTCTCATCTGTCCCTCATGTTGGTCTGATCTATATAGTTGTAGACAAAATGCACTTTTTATCTATCAAAAAGTGTTTCCCAGTGTTTTATCCAATTTCTAAATTGTTGCATTTGTAAATTTCAGGAGCCAATATAGGGTAATGGTAGGGTGGGGGGGGCAGGCTATTGGGAGTGAAAAATGTCCTATAGTCAGTGGGAAAAAATAATGCTCCATCGTTGGTGTCATTGGGAGGAACTGTGCCCCATCGTTGGTGTCATTGGGAGGAATTGTGCTCCACCATTGGTGTCAGTGGGGGAAATTGAACCCTAATGTTGGTGTCATTGGGAAGAATTGTACCCCATCATTGGTGTCCTTGGGAGAAATTGTATCTCCTCGTTGTCAGTCAGTGGGAGGAATTGTGCCCCATCGTTGGTGTCAGCGGGAGGAATTGTGCCCCATCGTTGGTGTCAGCGGGAGGAATTGTATCTCCTCGTTGGTGTTAGTGGGGGGAATTGTGCCCCATCGTTGGTGTCGGTGGGAGAAATTGTTCCCCATCGTTGGTGTCAACGGGAGGAATTGTATCTCCTCGTTGGTGTCAGTGGGGGGAATTGTGCCCCATCGTTGGTGTCGGTGGGAGGAATTGTTCCCCATCGTTGGTGTTAGTGGAAGAAATTGTATCTCCTCGTTGGTGTCAGTGGGAGGAATTGTGCCCCATCGTTGGTGTCAGCGGGAGAAATTGTATCTCTCGTTGGTGTAAGTGGGAGGAATTGTGCCCCATCGTTGGTGTCAGTGGGAGGAATTGTATCTCCTCATTGGTGTCAGTGGGAGGAATTGTGCCCCATCGTTGGTGTCAGTGGGAGGAATTGTGCCCCATCTTTGGTGTCAGTGGGACGAATAGTGCCTCACTGTTGGTGTCATTTGGAGGAATTGTGCCCCTTCGTTGATGTCAATGGGAGGAATTATGCCCTATTGTTGGAATCAGTGGATAAAATAGTGCCCCAAAAGCTAGATAAAAGGAAGCAAAGGGCTGCATCTGGCCCCAGGGCCGCAGTTTGGAGACCACTGCTCTCTAGCAAGCTCCCTTGCAAAATGCACAGTCTATTTGCCATTAGTAAATCAACCCCATAGTGTGTTGCAGATGCTAGAATATGGACTCTCCTATAGATCTGTATGAGTCACGTAGAATCGTTGTCCTTACCAGGAAGGGAGAAGTTCTGCAGGAGGCTGCTGTTGGATTGTTCCTGGAACCAGAGGTGCAGGGCGATAGGCACCGTGATGTCCGGCTGCAATATCAGCACCACGGTCTGGTTATCAGAGGTTACATTCATACTTAGCATTAATTTCTTGTCCTTCGTCAAGCTCATCTTTGACTCGTTGACCGGTGAGCTCTGATTCTTGACCAGTACAATCTACAAATAAAGGCATGTCAGAATCTAGCAGGCCACAATACACGGTCATTACTGGAATGTATTTTAGTAGTTTTTTTATGGTAGGCATTTTCTCTGGTTGTCAAAAAGTATTGGGACGCCTGCCTTTACACACACATGAACTTTAATGACATCCCACCGTAGGGTTCAATATTGAGTTGGCTCCGCCCTTTGCAGCTATAACAGCTTCAACTTTTCTGGGAAGGCTGGCAACAAGGTTTAGGAGTGTGTCTATGGGAATGTTTGACCATTCTTCCAGAAGCGCATTCGTGAGGTCAGGCCCTGATGTTGGAGACAAGGTCTGGCTCGCAGTCTCCGCTCTAATTCATCCCAAAGGTGTTCTATCCGGTTGAGATCAGGACTCTGTGCAGGCCAGTCAAGTTCCTCCACCCCAAACTCACTCATCCATGTCCTTATGGACCTTGCTTTGTGCACTTGTCCAAATTATTTGGTGGAGGGGGGATTATGATGTGGGGTTGATTTTCAAGGGTTGGGCTTGGCCCCTTAGTTCCAGTGAAGGGAACTTTTAAGGCGTCAGCATACCAAGACATTTTGGACAATTTCATGCTCCCAACTTTGTGGGAATAGTTTGGGAAAGGCCCCATCCTGTTCCAACATGACTGCGCATCAGTGACACATCAAGGTCCATAAAGACATGAATGAAGAACTTAACTGGCCTGCACCTGACCTCAACCCAATAGAACACCTTTGGGATAAATTAGAGCAGAGACTGTGAGCCAGGCCTTGTCTCCAACATCAGTGCCTGACCTCACAAATGCTCTTCTGGAAGGATGGTCAAACATTCCCATAGACACACTCCTAAACCTTGTGGACAGCCTTCCCAGAAGAGTTGAAGCTGTTATAGCTGCAAAGGGTGGGCCAACTCAATATTGAACCCTATTGACTAAGACTGGAATGCCATTAAAGTTCATGTCTGTGTAAAGGCAGCCGTCCTAAAACTTTTGTTAATATAGTGTATATATATATATATATAAATATATAAATATTGTATATCCATTCCAGACAAACACTATAATTTTTTCTTAAACAACCCCTTGTCCCTGAATGGTGTAGGAACTTACCTCAATGTAGTCAGTCAGGTTTGCAACATCAATGGTCCCATCATCTCCATCAAGCTCAATGTTAACCACAGGCCCGTCTATTACCAAAGGACTTAAATGACTGAATGGGTTAACAGACAGAGCTAAGACCTGCCATTAAGGAAAACGAAACATGTCGGTACAGCAAACATCAATACTTCATTTTTAACACCAATCACCCAGACACAGTGGAGGGAAATATTTTGTTAAATAGTGTGATATACACCGATCAACCATGACATTATGGCCACTGACAGGTAAAGTGAATAACATTGATTATCTTGTTACAATGGCATCTGACAGTGGATGGGATATATTAGGCAGCAATTGAACATGTTGTCCCTGAAGTTGAAGTGTTCAATAGCAGATACAATGGGCAAGTGTAAGGTTTTGAACGACTTTGACAAGGGCCAAATTGCAATGGTTTAGATGACTGGGTTTGGGCAACTCCAAAACAGCAGCTCTTGTGGGATGTTCCCGGTCTGCAGTGGTCGGTCTGCAGCAATCTGAGCTCCAGTAGCTCTTCTATTGGATCAGACTACACGGGCCAGCCTTTGCTCCTCATGTCCATCAATGATCCTTGGTCACTCATGACCATGTCACTGGTCCATGGAAGGAGAACCAGTGACATGGTCATGGGTGACCAAGGATCATTGATTGACATGAGGAGTGAATGCTGGCCCGTGTAGTCTGAAGGTCCATGGAAGGAGAACCAGTGACATGGTCATGGGTGACCAAGGATCATTGATGAACATGAGGAGCGAATGCTGGCCCGTGTAGTCTAAAGGTCCATGGAAGGAGAACCAGTGACATGGTCATGGGTGACTAAGGATAATTGATGGACATGAGGAGCGAAGGCTGGCCCATGTAGTCTGAAGGTCCATGGAAGGAGAACCAATGACATGGTCATGGGTGACCAAGGATCATTGATGGACATGAGGAGCGAAGGCTGGCCCATGTAGTCTGAAGGTCCATGGAAGGAGAACCAGTGACATGGCCATGGGTGACCAAGGATCATTGATGGACATGAGGAGCGAATGCTGGCCCGTGTAGATTTGATCCAATAGAAGAGCTACTGGAGCTCAGATTGTTGAAAAAGTTCATGCTGGTTTTGATAGAAAGGTGTCAGAACACACAGAGCATCGCAGTTTGTTGTGCATTCGGCTGTATAGTGGCAGACCGGTGAGGGTGCCCATGCTGACCCGTGTCTACAGCCAAAAGCGCCAACAATGGACAGGTGAGCCTCAAAACTGGACCATGGAGCAATGGAAGAAGGTGGCCTGGTCTAATGAATTCAAGAATTTTTTGAGAAACACAACAAGGTTATGGTTTTGACTTGGCCTCCAAATTCTCCAGGCATCAATGCAAATAAGCAACTGTGGGATGTGCTGGAAAAACAGGACCAATCCATGGAGGCCCCACCTCGCAACTTACAGGACTTAAAGTATCTGCTACTGACGGCTTGGTGCCAGATACCACAGCATACCTTCAGAGGTCTAGTGGAGTCCATGCCACAATGGGTTATGGTGGGTGGTCATAATATTATGGCTGATTGGTTTATGAGTGAATGTGGCCTATCCGTTCACTAGGAATTCGGCCTAAAGGAAGCTTGGATATGTAGGTTGCCATTCAGCATGAAAGCCAGGACACTAACATTTCCTGAGAGGCACACACTGGACTCACCATGACATTTACTGCTTGGTATGTGCTGGTCATATCACTCAGGAGAGAGCAGACAGGGAAGGTGATTCTACAGAAAGCAGGCAGGCTGGTGCTGAATGCTCCGCTTGTCAGGTCTGCCGACTTCACTCTGATGACACAAGACAAGCCACATGACTTTCACCATTTCATTACAAGTCAACTAGAAGGATTTTATTCCCAGTTTTATTTAATTTATTAAACTTTACACTGTAAGATATTGGCTTGTTCATCACAAATGATGCTTGGAATGGCAGCATTGTTTGTACGTGTCTGAGCAGGTGGGCAGTGAAAGAAAATAGCACTATATGGCATGAAGGGATACTGTATGGTATGAAGACATGGGGGCTACTGTATGGTATGAAGGCATGGGGGCTACTGCACAATATGAAGGGAAGGGTGGCTACTGTATGGTATGAAGAGAAGGGTGGCTACTGTATGGTATGAAGGAATGGGGGCTACTGTACGGTATGAAGAGAAGGGTGGCTACTGTATGGTATGAAGGAATGGGGGCTACTGTACGGTATGAAGACACGGGGGCTACTGTATTGTATGAAGACATGGGGGCTACTGTATGGTATGAAGACATGGGGGCTATTGTATGTTAAGAAGACATGGGGGCTACTGTATGATATGAAGACATGGAGGCTACCGTATGATATGAAGACATGGGGGCTACCGTATGGTATGAAGGTGTGGGGGCTACTGTACGGTATGAAGACATAGGGGCTACTGTACGGTATGAAGACATGGAGGCTACTGTATGGTATGAAGGTGTGGGGGCTACTGTATGGTATGAAGACATGGGGGCTACTGTACGGTATGAAGGGAAGGGTGGCTACTGTATGGTATGATGGAATGAGGGCTACTGTATGGTATGAAGACATGAGGGCTACTGTATGGTATGAAGACATGGGGGCTACTGTATGGTATGAAGAGAAGGGTGGCTACTGTATGGTATGAAGACATGGGGACTACTGTATGCTAAGAAGACATGGGGGCTACTGTATGGTATGAAGACATGGGGGCTACTGTATGGTATGAAGACATGGAGGCTACTGTATGGTATGGAGGGATAGAGGGCTACTGTATGGTATGGAGGGATAGGGGTCTACTGTACAGTATGAAGGAATAGGGGTCTACTGTATGATATGAAGGAATAGGGGTCAACTGTACAGTATGAAGGGAAAAGGATCTACTGTATGGTATGGAAGGATAGGGGTCTACTGTATGGTATAGAGGGATAGGGGTCTACTGTATGCTGTGGAGGGATAGGGGGCTACTGTATGGTATGGAGGGATAGGGGTCTACTGTACAGTATGAAGGGATAGGGGTCTACTGTACGGTATGGAGGGATAGGGGTCTACTGTACAGTATGAAGGGATAGGGGTCTACTGTATGGTATGGAGGGATAGGGGTCTACTGTATGGTATAGAGGGATAGGGGTCTACTGTATGCTGTGGAGGGATAGGGGGCTACTGTATGGTATGGAGGGATAGGGGTCTACTGTATGGTATAGAGGGGTTGGGGTCTACTGTATGGTATATACTATAGAGGGATAGGGGTCTACTGTACTATAATCTTAATTCAAAGTTTTTATCTTTTTTTAGGAGTGACTAGCAGTATTGGTTTACCTGGCCACTGTCATACTAGACAGATCGGAGGAGAAGGAATGGTTCTGAATAGAGGAGTTTCCAAGTGACAATAGTGCTGACTCTACAGATTCCATGGAAGAAACCGAGGATTCAATGATGTGAACCATCTTAGATAAAAGACAAAAGTAAAACTCTCTGAGAACCCTTCACAGATATTGTAGGAAGCATAGAATACGGCCTTATCAGTCATGTGGAATCCTTTGCTGCAACTCAGTGCTGCTGATCCCCTGCAGCTCCAGCCTCAGCTACACATCATTGCTGCCAATTTGACAGCCATGTGGGTGCATGGCCCCCGAACGCAACATCCTGTGCATCCCCATACGAGCAAACACAGCCCTCAGCCTCGTTATCATCTGAATATTATCATTAGAAATAACGAATGCCACATCTAAACTAATTGAATGGAACACATTAATAATAAATAATAATAATAAAAAGTTTTTATTATCATTGTTATTTATTATTATTAATTAGTTACGTTCCATTCGTTTAGAAACGGCATTCATTATTTCCGATAATTCGTAACTTCGGATAAATTCGTATTCGTTACGTTCACTAACAGCCAAATTTCAAAGGAAATTCCAATACGTAGAATTTAATAGTTAGTTATTATTTCAGATTTTCCAGTTTTCGGATTTTCGAATTTCGAATTTACGTTTTTTTCGAATATGCAAATTTACGAAATTTCGAATGTAAGAATTTACGAATTTTCGAATATTCAAATTTACAATTATTCTGATGTTTCTGAATTAACAAATTTGTTGAAATTCATTAAAAAAGCTAATTTGGAACGAAACGAATTGCACATGTTTACTCGAGAAGAGGAGGAGCCAGTAGCGCCGTGGGGGGGGGGGACCCAGAAAAGGAGGGTAGCGGCCACTCTGTGCAAAACCAACTACACAGAGGAGGTAAGTATAAGATGTTTGTTATTTTTTTTTTTTTTTTAAACAAAGTTTTACAATGACTTTAGGTCACTGATCACTGCTGTTATAGCATAAAATAAATAAATAAAAATTCCAATATATATACCATCATTTGTAGACGCTATAACTTTCAAACACTTATTGGGATTTTTTTTTTTTTTTTACAAAGCAATGTAGCAGAATAGATTTTGGCTTAAATTTATGAAGAAATTAGATTTTTTTTAATTAAAATATTGTAAAAAAAATATATTAGAATATTGTAGAATATTGCAGAATATTTAAATTAAAATGTTGTAAAATTAAATAAAATATTGGGATTTTTTAATTTATTTTTTTACAAAGGCATGTAGCAGAATACATTTTGGCCAAAATGTATGAATAAATTAGATTTTTTTAAAAATTTAAATATTGTAAAAAATATTATAACATATTGTAGAATATTGCAGAATATTTTAATTAAAATGTTGTAAAAATAAATAAAATATTGGGATTCTTTTTTTTACAAAGACAATTGGCTTAAATCTATGAAGAAATTAGATTTTTTTTTTTAAATTATATAATATTGTAGAATATTGCAGAATATTTAAATTAAAATGTTGTAAAAATAAATAAAATATTGGATTTTTTTTTTTACAAAGACATGTAGCAGAATACATTTTGGCCTAAATGTATGAAGAAATTAGATTTTTTTTTTTTATTAAAATATTGTAAAAAATATTATAGAATATTGTAGAATATTGCAGAATATTTAAATTAAAATGTTGTAAAATAAATAAATCATTGTTTTTTTTTTTTTTACAAAGACATTTGGCTTAAATGTATGAAGAAATTAGATTAAAAAAAATAAAATATTGTAAAAAAATATTATATATTATTGTAGAATATTGCAGAATATTTAAATTAAAATGTTGTAAAAATAAATAAAATATTGGGATTTTTTTTTTTACAAAGACATTTGGCTTAAATGTATGAAGAAATTAGATTTTTTTAAAAATTAAAATATTGTAAAAAATATTATATAATATTGTAGAATATTGCAGAATATTTAAAATAAAATGTTGTAAAAATAAATAAAATATTGGGAATTTTTTTTAACAAAAACATGTAGCAGAATACATTTTGGCTTAAATGTACGAAGAAATTAGATTTTTTTTTAAAATTAAAATATTGTAAAAAATATTATAGAATATTGTAGAATATTGCAGAATATTTAAATTAAAATGTTGTAAAAATAAATAAAATATTGAGATTTTTTTTACAAAGACATGTAGCAGAATACATTTTGACTTAAATGTATGAAGAAATTAGATTTTTTTAAAATTAAAATATTGTAAAAAATATTATAGAATATTGTAGAATATTGCAGAATATTTAAATTAAAATGTTGTAAAAATAAATAAAATATTGGGATTTTTTTTTTTACAAAGACATTTGGCTTAAATGTATGAAGAAATTAGATTTTTTTAAAATTAAAATATTGTAAAAAATATTATATAATATTGTAGAATATTGCAGAATATTTAAATTAAAATGTTATAAAAAATAAATAAAATATTGGGATTTTTTTAACAAAAACATGTAGCAGAATACATTTTGGCTTAAATGTACGAAGAAATTAGATTTTTTTTTTAAATTAAAATATTGTAAAAAATATTATAGAATATTGTAGAATATTGCAGAATATTTAAATTAAAATGTTGTAAAAATAAATAAAATATTGAGATTTTTTATACAAAGACAGGTAGCAGAATACATTTTGACTTAAATGTATGAAGAAATTAGATTTTTTTTAAATTAAAATATTGTAAAAAATATTATAGAATATTGTAGAATATTGCAGAATATTTAAATTAAAATGTTGTAAAAATAAATAAAATATTGGGATTTTTTTTTTACAAAGACATTTGGCTTAAATGTATGAAGAAATTAGATTTTTTTTAAATTAAAATATTGTAAAAAATATTATATAATATTGTAGAATATTGCAGAATATTTAAATTAAAATGTTATAAAAAATAAATAAAATATTGGGATTTTTTTAACAAAAACATGTAGCAGAATACATTTTGGCTTAAATGTATGAAGAAATTAGATTTTTTTTTTAATTAAAATATTTTTAAAAATATTATAGAATATTGTAGAATATTGCAGAATATTTAAATTAAAATGTTGTAAAAATAAATAAAATATTGTAAAAAATATTGTAGAAAGTAAAAAAAAATAGTTTTTTTTTGTTTTTTTTTTTAATTTCGGGTCTTTTTTTAATGATATAATAAAAAAAAAAAAAAAAAATCCAGTGGTGTTCAAATACCACCAAAAAAAGCTCTATTTGTGTGAAAAAATGTTATAAATTTTGTTTGGGTACAGCGTTGCATGTTAAAGTAGCGCAGTGTTTAATAGCAAAAAATGGCCTGGTCATGAAGGGGATAAAACTTTACGGAGTGGTTAAAATAACATAGGTTTCGCATACAATGAATTTTTTTGTTAGTGAACGGCAGCAAACATAAAATATCTCCGAAGCTTTAACAAAGTTGTTTTCGGTGAACAAACAGACCTGGTCAGATGTTAAGTTCTCATAATTCTCCAAAGATGCTTTCATTGTGACATCAAAGCCATGAAATAGAGACTGAGCTGCATCAACCACAACATCTTCGGTGACATTCACATCCTCTATCAATGTACCCGCCAGTTGCTCTCCAAGACTGTGCAGAAGGTCGCTCGCATTGACCTGAAAAAAGTAAAGCAACGTCGACTTCATCACAGCAAAGCCATAAAGTTAGCCAAGGTGAATCTGTAAAGAGTAGCCTAGAGCTCCCCCAGCTGGCTGCAATTAGTACATATGGACGGGGCGTTTATTTCAGCGGGAACGCGGGGGGGAGGGGACGCAGTGGCGGCCCCTCCAGCACTGAATGTACAGTATGTTAATAGCAAGGGGTGTTGGGCCTGCTGGAGGCTCTATTGATGCTGGCTGCTGGGGGATCTATTGCCACTGGTGGGGATCTATTTTTGTGCGAGGGTCTATTGTTGCTGGTGGGGTCTTATGTTGCTGATAGGAATTTACTATTGAGGGAGAGGTCTTTTGTTTTTGTATGCTGGAGGGTCTATTGATGCTGGCGGCTGGGAGATCTGTTGTTGTTGCCGGGGTGGATCTTTTGTTGCTGGGGGTGATAATTTGTTGGGGGGTGGTCCATTGTCACTGTGTGTTGGGGGGGGGTCCATTGTTGTGTGGGGGAACTATTATTGCTGGGGTGGGGTCCATTTAATTTCTGTATGTTTTCAATTTAGGAAGATTTCTTCTCTTTTCTTGTTCTGACGCCTCTCATCTAGACTTATTCATCTAGGTTTGCTTACCTACAAAGAAATGAAGGGTCTACAATTTTTATCATAGGTGTATTTTATATGATAGAGACAGAATATCAACCAAAAATCCAGAAAAAACACATAAAACAAATGTTATAAATTAAGTTGCAGTTCAGTGAGTAAAAAAAGGATTTGATCCCCAAGAAAAACATGACTTAGTAGTTGGTGGAGAAACCCTTGTTGGGAAGCACAGAGGTCAGACGTTTCTTGTAGTTGGTGACCAGGTTTGGACACATCTCAGGAGGGATTTTGGTCCACTCTTCTTTACAGATCTCGAAATCCTTGAGGTTTCTTGGCTGTCGTTTGGCAACTCGAAGTTTCAGTTCCCTCTATACATTTTCTATAGGATTAAGGTCTGGAGACTGGCTAGGCCACTTCATGACTTTAATGTGCTTCTTTTTGGCTAACTCCATCGTTGCCTTGGTGGTATGTTTTGGGTCATTGTCCTGCTGGAAGACCCATCCATGACCCATCTTTGGTGTTCTGGCTGAGGGGAGAAGGTTCTCATCCAAGATTTTACAATACTTGGTCCCGTCCATTGGCCCCTTAATGCGGCCAAGTTGGCCTGTACCTTTTAGCAGAGAACCAACCCCAAAGCATCATGTTTCCACCTCCGTGCTTGACTGTAGGGATGGTGTTCTTAGGGTCATAGTCAGCATTTTTCTTTCTCCAAACACGGCGAGTCGAGTTAATGCCAAAGAGCTCGATTTTGATCTCATCTGACCACAGCACTTTCTCCCAATCCTTCGCTGAATCAATTAGATGTTCATTGGCTAACTTCAGATGGGCCGGTATATGTGCCTTCTTGCGGAGGGGGACTTTGCGGGCGCTGCAGGATTTCAATCCATAGCGGCGTGTTGTGTTACCAATGGTTTGTTCGGTGACTTTGGTCCCAACTACCTTGAGATCATTCACAAGCTCCTCCCGTGTAGTTCTGGGCTGATCCCTCACTTTTCTCATGATCATCCTCACCCCATGAGGCGAAACCTTGCATGGAGCTCCAGACCGACCAACAGTTGTCTCCGTCTCCCCAAGTTTCTTCCTGATGGTCTTGTAGCCCACTCCAGCCTTGTGGTCTACAATCTTGTCCCTGATGTCCTTTGACAGCTCTTTGGTCTTGCCCATGATGGTGAGGATTGAATGGAAGAAGGAGATTCTGTGGACAGGTGTCTTTTATACACATAACGAGTTGTCGTTAGGAGCACCTTCTTACATTAACAGGACTAATCTGTGTACCGCATGAGCACCTACTGTAGCCAGTCTTTGGGAGCCAGAATTATTGTTGGTTGGTAGGGGATCAAATACTTATTTTACTCATTGAACTGCAACTCGATTCATAACATTTGTATCATACGTTTTTTTTTTCTGGATTTTTGGTTGATCTTCTGTCTCTATCATTTAAAATACACCTATGATAAAAATGATAGACCCTTCATTTCTTTGTAAGTGGGCAAACTTACATAATCTTCAGGGGATCAAATGACTATTTTCCCCGCTGTAACTCCACCCAATAAAAATTTTCTATTCCGACACACGGCTAATGTAAGAAATCAGATAAACAGGCACTCTAACGCCTTCTCCAACCCTCCAACTCCAAATGAAAATAACTCTGGCTTTGTCTACTTACCTGTGTCTCTGGTACCAAATACTCACTGGAGTTCACCAACTGTGTCAGTATATTGGAAGCTTTGGACACAAGTGACACCACCCAGATATCTTGCACCACGTCCTCCAGCTTGGCTACAAGGTCGGTTGTGGCCTGTGGGTAAAAATTTGAATTAGCTTAAAGTGTCAATAAACCCAAATCATCAAAAACTGTCAATACACGTTATATTACATGGTGTACATACTCATCATCCACTACAGCATTTGTTTTCTGTAGACTGCAAAAATCCTGTCCCTCCCTCCTAGTCTGTGTCCCCACTGCAGCCTGGGATTGCGTAGAGCAGCTGTTAACATCTACTGAGCATGCTCCAGTTTCAGTTCCCTTCTCAGCTGTTAAAGTGGTTGTAAACCCTTTACAACCACTCTAACCTACAGGTAAGCCTAGATTAAGGCTCACCTGTAGGTGCTTGAAATATCTCCCAGACCTGCACGGTCTAGGAGATATTTGCAAATCGCCGTAGGGCGATCTCTTCTGCGCACGCGCTAGAGTTGGAAAGGGCACGCTGTGCCGTTTGTAGCTCGGGTCATGCCGTCAAAGGCGGCTCCCACGCGCATGCGCCAGAGTGACGTCACGCGCCGTCACGTGACTCCAGCTAGTCACAGAGGCGGAGTTCGCGGCCTCGGAAGGAAGAGGGGTGAAGAATGGACGCTCGCTACTAGCGAGGAAGACGGGGACATGGCGGGCTTCTCCTGCAGGTGTCACATAATGGGCTACTACGCAATGCGTAGTAGCCCATTATGCTTTACCTTTGCAGGGAAACAAAGAGGAAGTAACACCCATCAGGGTTTACTTCCTCTTTAATTTCCTCTTTTTTTTTTTTTTTTTTATCTGTGCAGCCCATGTGACAATAAAGTCACCAAGGTGGGCGTATACACAGTGGTAAATGACACTGCCCTCCTTCCCTCCCTCCCTCCCCCTCCATGTCCCCCTATTGCTAAGCGCTATGGGGGTGGGATAGGAGATGTTGATCGATGGAGGCTTCACCTCCCTGTTAGCCCCCCGCACACCATAGACACAGGCTGGAGGGGGGGAGTGGCACAGCCTGTGATTGGCAGAACCTCCTCCAGATCTATTTACAGTGTGAACAAGTAAAGGCTATTTGTCAATCAATTTAAACTCCGCCTACAGCATTCTTTTGAAAAAATAATAATAATAAACATTTACTTTGAAATATAGATTTGTATGGAGCTATAAAACACTTTGTTGTTAGTAATTATTTATTTTAATTCTCTATTCTGAAAGCTTTTTTTTTTTTAATGTCATGTGACCGGCACAGCACCAATCAGGGATGTGCAAACACAGATTAATACATTAGCAGAGTACTAGAAAACTCCTCACCCGGGTATAAATTTTGCTTGGGTACAACAAACGTTGCATGACCGCGCAATTGCCAGTTAAAGTAGCGCAGTGCTGAATAGAGTAGAGAGAGATCGTCTGTTCCTAGTGAGCAGGAACAGGGATCTCTCTCCTCCTCCAGTCAGTCCCCTCCCCCCACAGTTAGATACACCTCCTTAGGGAACACTTAACCCCTTGATTGCCCCCTAGTGTTAACCCCTTCCCTGTCACTGTAATTTACACAGTAATCAGTGGCTATTTTTTAGCTCTGATCGCTACATAAATGTCACTGGTCCCAAAAAAGTGTCCGATCTGCCCGTCGCAATGTCGCAGTCCTGCTAAAATCGCTGATTGCCGCCATGAAAAAAAAAAAAAAAGAATACTAAAAATGCCATAAATATATCCCCTATCTTGTAGACGCTATAACTTTTGCGCACACCAATCAATATACGCTTATTGCGATTACCAAAAATGTATAGAAGAATACATATCGCCCTAAACGGATGAAGACATTTTTTATTTTATTTGTTTTTTGGATATTTATTATAGCAAAAAGCAAAAAAAAAAATGTATTTTTTTTTTTTTAAATTGTCGCTCTTTTTTTGTTTATATCTCAAAAAATAAAAAACACAGAGGTGATCAAATACCACCAAAAGAAAGCTCTGTTTGTGGGAAAAAAAGGACGTAACTTATGTTTGGATACAGCGTCGCACGGCCGCGCAATTGTCAGTTAAAGCGACGCAGTGCCGTATCGCAAAAAAAGGCCTGGTCATTAAGGGGGTAAATCCTTCCAGGGCTGAAGTGGTTAAAGGAGAATTGTACAAAAAATAAAAAATAAAAAATGATTGGTAAAAACCCACAAGGGCTTTTTTAACCAAAAACAAATGCAGCACTTTTTGAAAGATAAATAGTGCATTTTATATGCAACTTTATAGATCAAGACCAAAATGAGGGACAAATGAGGAGGAAAGAGGGACAGAGGGACTTTGTTCCAAATGAGGGACAGTCCCCCGAAATCTGGGACAGTTGGGAGCTATGCTGGTATCTAAGAATAGAGAGGTTTCCTTTCACTTCCTGCTGTGTCTCCGGGAAAGGAAGTGAAGGGAAATCTCACCAATGGGTCCCAGACCCCCCCCAAAAAATACAGATGTTATAACGAGTTCCTACTTTATCCAAAAATATAGCTTCAGCTATAGATACATACAGTAGCTTCCAAACTGTCCCTGATTTTGAGCGACTGTCCCTGATTTGGAATAAAGTCCCTCTGTTCCTCATTCCTCCTCATTTTTTTCTGATCTATATAGTAGTAGTTCATGCACTGCTTTGGTCCGACTTTCATGCAACTTGAGGGTCATAGACTTGAATGTTAACCCTCAAAAGTTGCATGAAAGTCGTACCTGAATGTTATACAGTGCAACAGTTGTCCACTATCACTGGTGAAAGCCAAAGTCTTATCCAAGTCGCACCCATCCAAAGTTGCACTCCAAAGTTGGATCAACTTTGGTGTCCTACAAGTGTCAATGGAGCTTAAAAAGGTTCCTGCACTACTTTGGTCCGACTTTCATGTGACTTAAGTGCCAAAGAGTGCAATGTAAACCCTCAAAAGCTGCATGAAAGTCGCACCTGAATGTTATACACGCGACAGTTGTGCAACAGTAGTCCATTATTATGATTGGTCAGAGCCAAAGTCATACCCAAGTTGTACCCATCCAAAGTTGTGTCGAAGTTGTACTCCAAAGTCAGCGCAACTTTGGAGTCATACAAGTGTGAATGGAGCTTAAAAAGGTTCATGCACTACTTTGGTCCGACTTTTATGCGACTTAAGTGCCATAGACTGCAATGTAAAGCTTCAAAAGTTGCATGAAATTCACACCTGAGTGTTATACATGCAACACCTGTCCATTATCATTGGTCAAAGCCAAAGTTGCATCCAAGTCATACCCATCCAAGGTTGCACCAAAGTCACAAGTGTGAATGGAGCCCAAAGCTCAGTTTATACTTGTACAACTTGTCATGCAACTTTGAACATCAAAGTCGTATGACAAGTTGTTCCCCACATGTTTTCCAATGGTAACAGTTCATGTATGTGTGGTTTAAATTTGCGACGACTTCAAAGTAGTTCATGCACTGCTTTGGTCTGACTTTCATCCAACTTGAGGGCCATAGACTTCAATGTTAACCCTCAAATGTTGCATGAAAGCCTTGGCTGAAAGTTTTTACATGCAACAGTTGTCCATTATGACTGGTCAAAGCCGTATCCAAGTTGCACCCATCCAAAGTTGCATCAAAGTTTCACCAAAAGTCACACCACTTTGGAGTCGTACAAGTGTGAATGGAGCGTTACCAGAAATGAGACTTACCTGTCTTATGGCGTCAAGGGTCATGTTGTTCAGAGAGTCGGCCTGCGGAGGAGTGAGGGCATCCAGATCGGGCGGAGTGACTGTCCCGGTGGTCTTTGGTTTTGTTGGTGCTGGCTTTTTGGTGGTGGTGCCTTTCCTCCAGTTTGCGAATAGGCTTAAGAAATTCGGGAGTGCAGAACGGCTCTGGAGAGGAGAAGACATTAAGGAGGGGATTCCATGGTCAATTATTTCAATTAACAACCAACTTCCCTCCTACATGTAGGCCTAGAAAATTTTAGAAAATCGTGATTTTTTTTCTTGTTGTGGGTTCACAGGCTATAGATATGAAAGGATTCCTGACCTCACTTTGACTTCAAACTAGAGATGCACCAAAAAAAATGGTGTTTTCGGTATTTTGCCGATAGAGAAAAAAGGTGCCGCTAATGGAGCTGAAAACGTGGCTTTTCCAGGATCTTACTGTGCTTACAGTGTGTGTTTTATAGGTCATGTGACACGGGTTCTTGCTGCGTTTTCCATGCATTTCAACAGGGAGTTGTGTTTTTGGTGCGTTTTTTTTTTTTTAACTGACCAAAAATTCAGCAAGCAATATTTTTACGGAAGCACAACAGACCAGTGTGAAGACCTACATACTTTATAATTGAAAGTAATACATTTCTCTGAAGCTTTTCTTGTGCTAAGGCTGGGTTCCCACTAGAGCACAGAGCGGCTCACAGCAGGGGGGTCCGGTGCGTCTCCATTCACCGGTTCAGGTCCGATTTCAGACGGAATTTTTGGCTGAATTTGGACCTGAAACGGACCAGAAGATGCACAGGACTCCTGTGCAATTCGCACCGGTGAACCGCTCCAGAGATGTGTGAGCCAGCTTTATAGAGAGGCTTTATTCGCAATGGTATGAACCTGGCCTGAAAGTGCCGATAATGGCCGACAAAAAAAAATTCATATTCATTTCAATTCATGATATTAATAAAAAGTCGAATATAATATAATTACAGTGGAACCTTGGATTACGAGCATAATCCGTTCCAGGAGAATGCTTGTAATCCAAAGCACTCGCATATCAAAGCGAGTTTCCCCATAGAAGTCAATGGAAGCGAAGATAATTCGTTCCGCATTGACTTCTATTGCATGCAATACCGCATGTGGCCAGAGGTGAGGGGGGGCGCCGGAGAGCCTTGGAAATACTCGGGGACGGCTCGGCTGAACTCGCAAAGCCTCGAAAAGGCTTGCAAACACTCGGGAACGGAGTATTTCCGAGTGTTTCCAAGTATTTCCGAGTGATTCCGAGTATTTCCGAACGGCTCCGAAGCGTTCCGAGTGTCACCGGCGCCCCCCGCACCTCTGACCAAATGCGGTACTGCACACCCCATTAACTTGAAATTCTGCTCGTTTTGCGAGACAACACTCGCAAACCGAGTCAGAATTTAAAAAAAAAAAGTTGCTAGTCTTTCAAAACGCTCGTTAACCGCGTTACTCATAAACCAAGGTTCCACTGTATATGTAAAATTGTATATTTAAAAAAAAAAAAAAAAAAAACTGTAATTTTTCTTTTCGGTTTCGGCCAAATGCATCCTGCAGTTTCGGTTTTTGGCATCAAAATTTCCATTCGGTACACCTCAGACTTCAAACGCTTGCTTTATTGCAGTTAAAGCGTTTTTAAAGATATTGAAATGGTCCGGCAACACACATTTTTTTAAAAAAAGGTTGGTGTCCATGTGTCTTCAAGGGTGGCCATACACGGATCAAACCCTACATTCTAATTCTAATTCCTAATGAACCGGCCAACACTCTGCAGATTGCCCTGTGGGCACCCTCTTGCCCGGCGTCCTTCCACTGTAAAATCAACTGAGCCAGGTGGAAAACTGTTGGCCAAGCCGCACCTGTATGTGATCAGATGCCGACACTGGTTTTTTTTGTTTTTTTGTTTTTTAATCCAACCGACGTGGCTGTTAAAATAAAACAGCCACAGCTGGAGAATTATCCAAACTCTCTCAGTCAACACTAAAGTAGCCTTTAAAGTAACTCTACTTTTGTGGGGAAAAGAAAATAGCAAATGAAAAAAAAAAAATAATAATAATATAGCGTATATAATTGCTACACAAGTCATATTGTAATTGAATGTTATTAAAAATTCCCTTTACTTTTCAGCCGCTGTAGTTTTCGGTAAAATGCAATATGGCCACCTGGAGGCGCTCTGTACACAGATGGTATACAGAACGCCCCCCCCCCCCCTCCCTCCCGATATATCATTTCCTGCTTGTGTGATTGGCTCACTGATTTTCCCAGAAGTCTGAACTAAGATACAAATTAGTTTTTGGGCATCCCCTGCAACAGAAATTTAACTTTTGGTGAGATACTCCCAAACGAAATCACGTCTAAAGGAATGCAGACCCTGCCACTTCTCCTCATTAGAGCCCTGCAGGTGCAGCAGCTTATTGATAATTACAAAACCACTCCCATACAGATTCATGGACACAGACAAACAAACAGCTACTTCTTCAGAATAACAAAAGGTAGGAATCTGCAACAAAGTTTGTTACAATCCCTTCAATGTACAAAAAATCGTCCAGAGGGGAACATTTTTTCTCAACAAAAGTTGAGTTACTCGTTAACTATTTTTAATCCTTATTAAATAGATACGAAATAGAAATGTATTTACTTGTTTTAAACAGTTTTTTTGTTTTGTTTCCTCAGTTCACTTCCTAGTTTCTGTCCTAGGCCAAAATGTCATATATCCCAGGAGTCTTCAGGAGGGGAGGAGGGGCTTTCTCAGCTAAGCACACCCTCTTGTCTGCATGCCTGAGCTAAGGGCATATGGGTTCCAGGAAGTAAATGTTACATGAATCATTTGCCCTTACTCAAAATGGCCGCAGCTAGAAATGCTAAGAGGGGGTGTTTTTAAAAGTGTTTTCTCAACCAAAGAAAGCAAAGAGACATGGATGGATGGGGGAGTTTGCTTTGAATATTAAAAATGAAGTAAATAGCGTTCTCAGTTTGTGGTGCTCAGATACATTTTAATTCCTCTTTAACAGTTAACCCTTGCAGTGCGACGTGGCCCCCGATGCAAAGGTAGATTTTCATTCTCGGATTTGGTCTTTAGTGCCATATTCAGTCAATAGGGAAGATTTAGTAAACCTGGAGAGTGCAAAATCTGGTGCAGTGCTGCATAGAAACCAATCAGCTTCCAGGTTTTAGGCCAGGTTCACACTGGTACGACATGGAAGTCAGACGACTTCCGCTCCGACTTTGCCCTACTACTTTATGTCCGACTTCTATGCGACTTCAATGACCGAGATCCGACATTGATCTGACAAAACCAGGCCCTTTGAGTCTGGTATGAATCTTGAGGGGGGACCCCACGCCATATTAAAAAAAAAAAAATGGCGTGGGTCCTCCCCCCCAAATTCTATACCAGTCCCTTACCTGAGCATGTCAGGAAAGGGGGGAGGGCAAAAAGAGAGCGCCCACCCTCCTGGACCATACATGCAAGGCCACATGCCCTCACCATAGGGGGTGGGTGCTTTGGGTGCGGGGGACTCTGAGCTCCCCACCCCAAAGCACCCTACCCCCAAAGGCCCTGGTAAGAAATTGTGGGGGGGGACCCACGCCATTTATTTTCAATTTTTTCAAGAGTTCCCCTTCAAGATCCTCAGAGCACAAGCCGCTTGCCAAAGCTGGATCAGTCAAGATGATGATCCGGCTTTGATCCGACTTCAGTGATATAAAATGAGCTGAAGTCGGACCAAAGTAGTGTAGGAACCTTTTTCAAAGTCGGACCGACTTTTGTTGGACCAGTTAAAGAGGAACTGCAGTCTGCTCACATAATTTGTAATAAAAACATCTTTGCCATTCTGAAGCTTCCCTCCAACCACTTTGCATTTTCTTTTATATATACTGGGATTCTGTATTTGCCACATATGCTGCAAAAATCTCCCTCGACTGAGTCTGGCTGTATCCATTTTAACTGTGGGCAGCTGAAGCTGCTGCCTGTTCACTTCCTGGATTTACACAGACACACAGAGGCACACCTCCAGCTCATCAGCTCTCATTGGCCCTCTTATGACTCACCCCCCTCTTCCTTCCTGGCAAACTCTCACAAGACTGAGAGAGAGAGCTGTGCATGATGTCATAAGCTTAGGGTAATGACCAGACAAGAAACAGAAAGTGGGCTGTATAAGGGATTTACTGGCAGAAAAAAAAATGTTACTATCCAAAGTTAAAACAACAACAAGGGCAGAAGATATAATAGATGGAAAGGTGAAAAAATGTCTGAAGGTCCACTTTAAGACGGCTCTCATAGGGAACCATTGATTTATACACTGCTGGGGACTTGAACCGGAAAGCTGGCTAGCTCCCACTCAGGATCTCGGGAACACAGAATGACACGCACACTAGAGGAAGTGAAGAATAAGTTCATTTATTAAGGGGGATGACCCTTGGTTTTATACAAAATAAAAGAAGGATGGATTTCAATACATTAGGGTTCGGTTACAGAGAAAAAAGGTGGCAATTCTAAGAAAAGGAGTTTATCGCCATATGACGTGACGTCTCGTAATATTTTCAGTAAAAAGGTACAAGCTAGAATGTTCTCACAATAAACCAGCCACACTAATCTGTTAGCCTGAACATTTCTAGCAAGTAAACACATTCCATGTCAAATTCAGATAATAGATATGAGATGGAAATATACAGAATAGAAACATCATTAACCCTTCATAAACGTCATGCAACATGTGCGCCCAAAGTTGGGGCGTATGTCCCTCCAGTGTGACCAGTGTGCCTAAAGCCTCGTACACACGATCGGATTGTTGGCCAACAAAACTGTGGACTTTTGTCCCAAGGGCGTTGGCCCAAACTTGTCTTGCATACAAACGGCAAGGAATTGTTGGCCAACAAATCCGAACGTAGTGACGAACTGCGTTGTTTTTCAGCTCTTTAGCACCACCCTTTTGGCTCCTTCTGCTAATTTCATGTTAGTAGAAGTTGGTGAGTGTTGTTTCCCCGTTTTTTATATCGCGCTTTTCATTTCGCGCTTTTTAGTTCGTCTCTGAACGGCCGTTCGTCAAACAGACATGTTGCGGAATCGGAGGAGATAACGTGTTATTTATTATTGGCCTTGGAGTTATGGATTTGATTGAATAATGATTTGATTTGTTATATTTTCTATATTTTTGGATGCATAGAATGCACCTTTTGGTTAAGTTCTATTGGCAGATAGCATGTCTAATTTTATTTATTTTCTTTTTTTAACGCACAAGAAAAAATTGTGTAGAATAAAGCCTCATACACACGATCGGACTTCAAACAAACTTTTCCGTGGATTTCTGTCCAAAGGGCGTTGGCCGTGAACTTGGTATGCATACACACGACAGGACTTTTTCAGCCAACTTTCACCAATTCATGTGGTTTTTCAGCTCTTTCCCGCCACCCTTTGGACAACTTCTGTATTGTTGTCTGATCTTTTGCATTGGTTCTGAGCATGCGTGTTTGTACTTTGGACTAAAGTCCTATGGACTTGTGTACACACGATAGGATTTTGCACCATAGGACTTTTGTTGCCAGAAAGTTTGTCTGTTTGCACAGTCAACATTTGTCCGATGAAAACAGAAAAAGTTTGTCCGATAGAGCGTACACACGGTCGGATGTTGCCTTAAAACAGGTAATTTGCATGTTTGTTGTCAAAAAGTCCGATCGTGTGTATGGGCCTTCATACTTGGCTATGTGTTTTGCTTCAAATGACAGTTTGGGAGTCGGCAGTTACATTTAAAAAAATACAATGTAACATTAACAAGGGACACCAACATAGTTGTATCTTTGATCTTAAAAACTACGGGATAATGGTGTTGTGGTAACTTGCCCAAATTAAAAAAAAAAAAAAAAAGCATAATAATATTATTCTTGATCTCACTAGAAAAAAAAAAGCCTTTGAAAATTTGTTTGCAATAACCAAAAAAACAGCAAAGCAGCTTCATTATTATCCCATCATTAAAGAAGAAGAGAATTGAGCGCTGCATTTCGAGATTTCATCATTTGCCGCGTCACGAATGTTAATTCTCCATTACGAACGCTAGTTTACAAGACCGACTGCTTCCGGCTCGTCCTTGCTTCCGAGCATGCGTGTTTGTACTTTGGACTTTTGTTCGACGGACTTGTGTACACACGCTCGGAAAATCCAACAACAGACACTTGTCCGCGGAAAATGTCAAAACCTGTGATCCAACATTTGTCCGCGGAAAATCCGACAACAATTGTCCGATGGGAGCGTACACACGGTCGGATTTTCCGTCAACAGCCTGTCATCGAACATTTCCCGTCGGAAAATCTGATCGCTTTCTTGTCAAAGCTTAAAGGGGTTGTAAAGGTTCACGTTTTTTCACCTTTTTCAAACATCTGACAATGCCGGCCCCCCCCAGCCCCCCGTTTTACTTATCTGACACCTCAAAAGTCCCGCGCTCGCTCCCGACATCCTCTTCGCCACTTAGCCTGGCCATTGATTGGCTAGAGTGGATGGATTGAAAGCAACGCAGCCATTGGCTCGCGCTGCTTCAATCACATCCAATGAGGCAGCGCGCTGGGGGGGCGGGGCCAAGTGATACAGTCGGAGGCTAGAGCCACCGGCTGTATCACGGGAGCGCGCCCGCAAGAACTAAAAACTATGCGAGAGAACTAGCATGAAGGTGTTTAGTTCTTGCGGGGAGGAGCTGAGACAGACACCGAGGGACCCCAGAAGACCAGGTTCGGGGCCAATCTGTGCAAAACAAGCTGCACAGTGGAGGTAAGTATAGCATGTTTGTTATTTAAAAAAAAAAAAAAATACCTTTACAACCCCTTTAATTGAACAAGCTGAAGTTAGAAGCTGATTGGCTACCATGCACAGCTGCACCAGATTTTGAGTGCTCCAGTAATAGTAAATCCCCCCCCCCATGTAAGTAACCAGACACAAGGAAGCAAATAAAAATCTTTCATAAGGAAAACTGTACAAATGCTCTCATTTATAGAAGAACAATCAAATTTTTGCACAAACCCTTTAGTGACAGGTTCTCTTTAATAACAGGCAGGAGATGTGAGTATCTCCAGTGGCTTACCTTGATATTATGTGGTCTCGGTACATCTAGAAGATAAATGTAATGATGTTCCTGTTAGTTTATTTGTTACATCGTACATTCGGAGGACATGCAGCTTAAAGGGTACATATTCATTTACAATACAAATAATAAAGAATATTGTCTGCTATGCCTTAGAAGCCAGACAAAGCTCATTAGACATCTGCTCAGCACACAAAAGCAGCAGGAAGGACAGAGAGGAGACCACAAGTACAGCCCTACTAACAAGGCAATAGGAAGATTATATTAGTACATAGGCTACTACTTACCTAGGTGGATGCAGCATCAGTCCCCCAACGGCTCTAGGACTGATAACCAAGTAATCAAAGACTGCTGATCGCTCGGTTCTCAGAGCTCCCTGAGCAGAGAGCTGGTGAACAGTCAGTCACAGGCTCTCTGCTCTGCCCCTCCTCAACCCCTCCTCGCTCTCTGGAGCGCTGGGCTGTGGAGGGGGTGGAAGCGGCCGGCTCATGCTCTCAACGGCTCACTGAAAGGCTAAGCTGGGTGCCAGTCAGGGCCGTCTTTATTATTGATTGGACCCATCCTGGGCAAACGTTTTCTTGGGCCCCTCCATGCAATTTTACTGTCCACCGGCTCTGAGACATACAAATAGCAGCTAGACTCAAAATCTGAATCGGATCAGGCAGTGCTTGTGATTGGTTGCCAGAGGTTACAGCTATCATTACCGCTTACTGACTGGTTGCTAGAGGTTACAGCATAACATTACCGCTTTCTGACTGGTTCCTAGAGGTTACAGCACACATTATGGCTCACTGGTTAGTTGCTAGAGGTTACAGCACATAATTTCTGTATGTTGATTGGTTGCTAGAGATTACTGCACATCATTACTGCTCACTGATTGGTTGCTGGAGGTTACTGCACATCATTACTGCTCACTGGTTGCTGGAGGTTACTGCACATTATTACTGCTCACTGTTTGGTTGCTAGAGGTTACAGCACATCATCTCCTCACTGCCTGCACACCATGGACTGGAGTGGTGAGGGGACCCATCAATAGATAAAAAACTTTCAGGGATCCTAGAAATCCTGGGATCAGTGGTCAATGCTGATTTTTTACCGATTACCAATATAAAGAGGAGTTTCAACACTGGCCAACAATGTAATGGGGGTTTACACTGACCACTATTGTAATAGAAGCATTCACAGTAACCACCAATGTAAGGAGGGATTTACACTGATCACTTATGTAAGGGGGGCCTTCACACCGGCCACTAGTTTGAATAAAAGGATTGTACACCAAACCCCAATATAATGAAAAGATTTACACTGACCACCAATGTAACCGAGACATTTAGCCTGCATTCACATTTGTGTGTGTTGGAAACGCATGAACAATCGCTTTCCTGATACCACAGAAACGTGCTGCCCTTTAGCAGATACACAGCAGTGCCATTAATGAATGTTAATGAAACCCTCACACATTTGCTGACATGTGCCGTGGAACCATGTGATTTTGAAAAAGCATTAGGGACTTTCTTCCGCATTTCTAGCACACAGAGCAGCCCATTGAAATGAATAGGCTGCCCTACACATGACCTACATCTTTATCCACCCTGTCAGTACACCATTGCATCCTAAAACCCCTGCTAACCTCTGCACCCCAAACCTCCCCCATCCTCTCCACTCCAACCCCCCCACCCCTTTAACTCTACCTGCTTCCTCTGCTCATCTTTGCACCCACCTTCCTTACCTCTACACATCCTCCTCCTTGCTCACCTGTGCACCCCAAACTGTAATTCCTTCAACTGCCTACCTCTACACACCCCACATAAGAAGAGAGAGGGGGCAGGGCGGGGCAGGGCGGGGCTGAGCCGCGGCTCTGCCCCTGTTGCAAGCTGGTTGCTCAGGGGAAGGAAGGGGCCAAGAGCACCGGCAAGGAACCTGAGAAGAGGAGGATCGGGGCTGCTCTGTGCAAAACCATTACACAGAGCAGGTGAGTTTAACATGTTTGTTATTTAAAGGGGTTGTAAAGGTTCAAAAATAAAAATACCAATACCAAACATGTTATACTTACCTGCTCTGTGCAGCCCCGATTCTTCTCTTCTGGGGTGCCCCCGCCGGGGCTCCTGGCTCCTCCTCTTTATTGGGTGCTCCCAGGGAGAGCCACTTTGTATGGGGGCACCCGTGCGGGCCCATTCCCAAGTTCTGCTGCTGCGTCTATTGACACAAACTCAGCCCCGCCCCCCACTCCTGTGTCACTGGAATTGATTGACAGTAGTGGGAGCCAATGGCTCCTGCTGCTATCAGTCTATCCAATGAGGAAAGAGACAGCGGCTGGAGACGCTGGTCTCGTGCACATCGCTGGAATGGATGGGCTCAGATAAGAAAAAGAGGGGGGCTCTGGGGGGCAGCTACAGCAAAGGTTTTTCACTTTAATGCATAGAATACATTAAGGTGAAAAACCTTGAGACTTTACAATCCCTTTACCACTTGCCGACCGCCACCTGTACATTTACGTCGACACAATGGCACGTACAGGCAAATAGGCGTACAAGTACGTCCCTTTTAATTTGCCACCGTGCCATCACGTGCGCTCCACCGGCGGCACGCGCGCACACCTGCTGCGAGCTCTATGAGCGTGATCGCGGGTCTCGCAGACTAGATGTCCGTGGGTATCCCAGCGATCGTCTCACGGAGAGGAAGAATGGGGAAATGCTGATGTAAACAAGCATTTCCCCATTCTGCCTAGTGACAGGAAACTGATCACCACTCCCTGTAATCGGTAGCGGTGATCAGTGTCGTGTCACACGTAGCCCCCCCCCCCCCCACAGTTAGAATCACTCCCTAGGACACACTTAACCCCTACAGCGCCACCTAGTGGTTAACCCCTTCACTTCCAGTCACATTTACACAGTAATCAATGCATCTTTAATCGCACTGATCACTGTATAAATGTGAATGGTCCCAAAATAGCACCAAAAGTGTCCGATGTGTCCGCCATATTGTCGCAGTCACGAGTAAAATGATTTGCTGATTGCCGCCATTACTAGTAAAAAAAAAAAAAAATTAATAAAAATGCCATAAAACTATCCCCTATTTTGTAAACACTATAACTTTTGCGCAAACCAAACAGTAAACGCTTATTGCGATTTTTTTTACCAAAAATATGTAGAAGAATACATATCGGCCTAAATTGGGGAAAAAAAATGTTTTATATATTTTTTGGGTATATGTATTATAGCAAAAAGTAAAAAATAATGCTTTTTTTTTCAAAATTGTCGCTATTTTTTTGTTTGTAGCGAAAAAAAAAACAAAAAACGCAGAGGTAATCAAATACCACCAAAAAAAGCTATATTTGTGGAAAAAAAAAGGATGTCAATTTTGTTTGGGAGCCACGTCGCACGACCGCACGATTGTCAGTTAAAGCGACGCAGTGCCGAATTGCAAAAAGTGCTCCGGTCTTTGGCCAGCCAAATGGTCCGGGGCTGAAGTGGGTAAGAAAAAAAAAATGCCTTTAATATCACTTTAGTCCCTGGTGACTGTGTGCATTTTTTGGGGGGATGTAAGTGCCAGAGGTAGCTACGGACTGAGTCTCAGAATACTGGCCATTCCCCTGTCCTCAGCAGAATCGTGGATTGTGAGCCTAGAGAAGAGTGTCCTCTTGTTACTATGCAGGAAATACGGTACTATGCCCTGACCCCTCTTCTGTTTAAAGCTCTTCAAGCAATACGTTTCAAAAACACTTTCCCCAGTCTAAATTATTGGAGCTGGAGTGCATGGACTGGTGCTTATGAGTAAGTGGGGCAGCCTCTATCTATACTAATGGTAAGAACCAGCTAGAACCAGTGGCTCTTGCAGGGGTAGCACTGCATTACTTTCCTGCAGCAGCAGTTGTATAGGGTGGCTAAAGAATTCTGTGCAATACAAAAGGTACCCAAAAAGATGTGCCAATGCTCTCAGTGATTGGCACTCAGCAGCAGAACTAGTCTGACACGCCCCCCTCCCCTTCTGTACAGTACAAGCCTGTGTGAGAACACTGAGGGGTGTGGCTATTACTCAGCTCTGCCAGCACAGAGCGCTGGAGTATAACAGCAGGAAGCAACATTTTTATGGAGAGAAAAATCTATTTTAAGTTTTTTTTCTAAGTAACAATCTGTCACAAGCAGGGCTTTTTTTCTCTCAGAGAATAGGTGCAGGAACTCGCCTTTTCTGAGTCACTCCTTTTCTCCGCCCCCTACCCACTTTGGAGCACTATTCCTCGGTTCTACCCCACTACCCACCTCCCAGTACTGCCCCTTTTAGACAATACAGAACCAAGTTTAACTTTGTGGTGCTAAGTAATCTGTATGGAATTTGGTAGCGATAACAGGCAAAGCAGTAAAATAGATCCCCAGTTGCCAGCAACAATAGATCCCCCTAACAACAATGGACCACCGGACCACCAGCACAAATCCCCCCCCCCCCATCAACAATAGACTCCCAGCAACACTGAACTTATTCTCTCTGGAGAAGAGACGATTGAGAGGGGATATGATTTCAATATACAAATACTGTACTGATGACCCCACAATAGGGAGAAAACTTTTTCGCGGAAGGGAGTTTAACAAGACTCGTGGCCACTCATTAAAATTAGAAGAAAAGAGGTTTAACCTTAAACTGCGTAGAGGGTTCTTTACTGTAAGAGCGGCAAGGATGTGGAATTCCCTTCCACAGGTGGTGGTCTCAGCGGGGGCATCGATAGTGTCGAAAAACTATTAGATAAGCACCTGAACGACCACAACATTCAGAGATATACAATGTAATACTGACATATAATCACACACATAGGTTGGACTTGATGTCTTTTTTCAACCTCACCTACTATGTAACTATGTAGCAACAAGAGATCTCCCCACAGCCAGCATCAATAGACTCTCCAGCAGCCAGCAACATAAGACTCACCCCTAGAAACAATAGGTCCCCAACCAGCAACAATAGACCTCCTCCGCAACAATAGCCCCCCACCCCCTGCAAAAATAGATCCCCTATATCTAGAATAGATCCCCCAGCAGCCAGCACCAATAGACCTGCAGCACACCCCAGCACCCCTTGCCCTTACATGCAGTCAGTCTTTGAGGTGCCGGAACTACGTTCCCCCATGTTCCCGCTGAAAAAAAGCCCCACACACAAGTCATAATATATGAAGATAGAGGATTTAAAAAAGATATGCATTTTAAAAAAACGACTAGTCTTGGAGAGGATAATAACTATTAAATCCACCAAAGCTGTATTGCATTTTACGCGCCCTTCAAATTTACTTAACCATCCAATGAGCTTCATCTTGTGAATAATTACCAACTGAATTGTACTTACCAAACGAACAGATAAATCCCAGTATTTCATCACAGTTTGATGCACGTTCCAAGTTATCGGAGCCTTGGAATATTAGGGGACAGAAATCATCTTTGGGCACCTCCTTCTGTCTTCGCCTATCTGTGAATAGGTGACAATTGAATCAGATTTGGGTTATTCTCTTGTATGACACTCTGACCCCAGGTTACCTCCAGGGTATGGACATTTTATGCCATGTCCATGTATGGGCGACCTCTATGGCATGCCCATATATGGGTGACCTCTATGACATGCCCATGTATGGGCGACCTTTATGACATGCCCATGTATGGGCGACCTCTATGACATGCCCATGTATGGGTGACCTCTATGACATGCCCATGTATGGGCGACCTTTATGACATGGGCAACCTCTCTTTATTGATTTCTCCTATTTTATCCAAATTTGTTGTAGGAATGTTCGATCAATGTCCGACCGTGTGTACAGGGCATTATACTTCTTGGATATCCAACAGCAACCTATCCAAGGTATAATTTCTGACTCTGGTCCTGTCCGTCTGAGAGTTTTGGTGGTTTCCATCCATCCTGTTGTGTTCTGGCTTCTCCTTTTACATGACCATATTAAAAGCAAAGTTAAAAATACAGCAATAAAAGTATGACCCATCATGGTGAGCAATGGAAGTTGTCGAGTAGACCTGGGAACTTGAGCGCAAAGATCTCAGCAATAGAGAGAGGTGCCATAACTCTTTAGGATTCATCAAAAATTTCCATTTCGAGTAGACCAGTGGTCTCCAAACTGTGGCTCATGGACCAGATGGGGCCCTCTGCTTGCATTCATCTGGCCCTTAGGGCACTATTCCTCCCACTGATACAAGGCACTATTGTTCCTACTGACACCAATGATGGGACACTATTCTTTCCATTGACACCATCAGTGGGGAAACTTCCTCTAACTGACACCAATCATGGAGCTGTATTTTTTCCACTTATACCAACGATGGGGCACTATTCCTCCCATTGATACCAACAATGTGGCCCTATTCCTCCCACAGTCACCAAAAGATTGGGCACTATTCATCCTGTTGACACTAATGATGGGGCAATATTCCTCCCATTAACACCAACAATAGGGAAATATTCCCCTCACTGACACCAACAATGGGGCACTATCCTTCCATTGATACTAATGATGCGGCACTATTGCTCCAACAGTCACCAAAAGATTGGGCACTGTTCCTCTCATTGACACTAATGATGGGGCACTGTTACCCCCCCATTGACACCAACAATGGGGCGCTATTCTCCACATTGACACTAATGATGGGAAACTACTCCCCTTACTGACACCAACAATGGGGCACTATTCCTTCCACTGATACCAATAATGGGGCACTATTCCTTCCACTGATACCAATAATGGGGCATTATTTCTCCTCCTATTGGCCTCAAGCGCTATGTAATTTTTTTTGCTCCCAGTGACCACAAAGCTTAAGATATTGTTTACTCCCATTTTCTACTCCCACTGGCCACAGTTCGGTCCCCCCTAAAGTCGGAAGGACAGGGGGGGTTGGGACCAATGTCATGTTATTTCTGTCAATGTGCCCTCATTTCTTGTATTATAGCAAGCTGAAACAAGAATTTAGGGGAAGTCTGCAGAGCAAAAAAACATGATATTGATTCTAAATAAACATATGTACCATATATGCTGCCACGCTAACATAGTGAAAATAATATGATAAAAAAACCAAAAGTCCATATCAAAATGGAATCTAGCAAAGAGTGTATGAAATAGTCCAAATCCAATGTATGTCTTGAGAAAAACATCACTGATATTGTGCAGAGTTCGTGCTACTTTATTAATGTGGTCACCACGAGAGCCATTACCATTGTAAGAAATGTACCCTTCCCAGACTGAAATGACCCCACCACAGTCTTATTCGCCTGTTATAAATACTTCCAACCGGGAGCATTCAGTTAACACCCATTGGTTCCAATAGGTCAGGCTGGCTTTCTGTCCAGGATTAGTAAGGACAGTGGTGACCATATGTATAATCGAACATCCACATGGAATCAAAGCAAGAAAAGCCACATAGTGTAAATCGGCTAAAAACTTCATCATGCCCCAGATGATGTTCTATGGGGTGAAACGTGCGTTGGGCCGAACCTACGCATGTGACACTGTCACGCTTCTTCCGAGTTGGAACCTTTTGCTATACAGCTTGAAATTTTGACTTTTTATGCGCTTAACCATTTTTATCATCTAAGTAGAATGTGTAATGTGTTTTACCATGAAGGTTTTTAGCCAATTTACACTATGTGGCTTTCCTTGCTTTGATTCCATGTGGATATTTGATTATACATATGGCCACCACCGTCTTTACTAATCCTGGGCAGAAAGCCAGCCTGACCTATTGGAACCAATGGGTGTGAACTGAATTCTCCTGTTTGGAAGTATTTTTAACAGGCGAATAAGACTCTGTGGTGGGGTGCTTTCAGTCTGGTAAGGGTGCATTTCTTACAATGGCGATGGTTCACGTGATGACTACATTAATGGAGTAGCACGATCTCTGCACAATATCAGTGATGTTTTTTTTAATCAAAGGTTTCCACAATTGGAAACAAGAGGGGATTTCCATCGTAGGATGATGGCTTTATGAGCATTGTAAAGTAGTATCCCTAAGAGGGTTCTAACCGCTCGGCTGTGGGCCAGAGGATTTACAAGTCCCGGTAAACATACATCCACTGTCAATGGGATTTGGATTGCCAGTGACTGCCAGAGTAGTTGCAGAAACCCCAATCCAAAAGGTCTCAACCAAGGAACATTTCCAAAATACATGTATAAAGTCCGCTGCTGGTGAGGCACACCTCCGGCAGGAGTTACAATTTGGGCAAGCGCATGGGCATAAAATACACTCTATGCATGATTTTGAACTGGACTAGTCTACCCCTGGCTGAAACCAGATGGGAAAAAGAGCACGCCCACATTTCCTCCCACCCCTCCGAGTCCTGTTTGGGGAAGTTCGTCACCCATTTTGCTTTTAGAGCGTCTAGGCCTATGTGCACATTAGGTAATAACATCTTATACATGCTAGACAAGGGCTTGGGTAGAGAATCATCCCTAAGCGACTCCTCCAGACTCAAAGTATAGAGGGCCACCTGGGAATTTTCAAATTGGGTATTAAAATCCGTGTCCAATTTGCAGAAACCTAAACAAATGTGAATTAGGTAGGTCGAATTTTTGTTTTAGCTCATCAAAAGTATGTAGTTGGCCCCCAGTACATATTTGACCCACATATTTAATACATTTGAAGTGCCCACACACTATGATCAGGTATTGACATAAATTCCGATAGCTTCGGGTTATACCAAAGAGGGTTATGTGGTGAGATAGGACATAGAAAATTAGCTGCTAGCCATACTTTCACAACGGTTTTCATGACCGTTGTCAAAGAAAAAGGTGCACTGGGCCCACCATAAATTAGGTTTTTTTAGCGCTTCGTAGGAGCCCAAGTAGGTCAACTCAAAAACCACTGCTGCGTTGGATTTGTCTGAGACCAGCCAATTGTGTGCATGCGACAACAAGGCAGCTAGGAAATATTTATGAAGATCAGGACAAGCCAGACCTCCCCCCCCCCCCCAGAGTCTTCGCAGTACCCTCAATTTAAATGTTGGCTGGCCTAGGCCCCAAAAAAAGGAGGTCAGGATAGTATTTATGAGGCAAGAAAAAATTTTTGGGTATCCACACAGGGGCAGTCTTCACACCTTAATCCCATAGAAAACATGTGGAGGGAGCTGAAGGTTTGAGTTACCAAATGTCAGCCTCAAAACCGTAATGGCTTGGAGAGGATCCGCAAAGAGGAGAGGGACAAAATCCCACCTGAGATGTGTGCAAACCTGGTGCCCAAACACAAGAAACCTCTGACCTTGGTGATTGCCAACAAGGACTTTGCCATCAAGTACTAAGTCATGTTTTGTGAAGGGGTCCAATACTTACGTATTTCACTCATTAAAATGCAAATCAATTTATAACTTTTTTGAAATGTGTTTTTCTGGATATTTTTGTTGTCATTCTGTCTCTCGCTGTTAGAATAAACTTACCATTAAAATTATAGACTGATCATTTCTTTGTCAGTGGGAAAATGTACAAAATCAGCAGGAGATCAAATACTTTTTTCCCCTCACGGTATATGATACATATGTTTATTTCGTTTGTCTTACTATTGGTTGCCAGCAGCTGTGTTTATGATCACTAGTTACACCAGAGCATTTTCTATATTTGTCTGATGATATTGACTCTACCCCCTGTCCACTCAACCCACAAAAAAAAAAAAAAAAAAATACATTTTGACTCTAGACATTCCAACCCTGTTGATGTTCCTGTGTACTTACGACGCTCGTGGTGGTGAAGCCTCCTTTCCACCCTGTACGGGAAATCCACCCAGTATTTTTCTCCATCATCAATCAGTGAAAGTAAGACATTCAGCAAGTTGACGTCTTCAATCTGGACCAGCTCTCCTTCCCATATCCGGCACCAGTATTCGGCTTCATGATAAGTTACCTCTTTTGGAACTATCAGGATACAGTTCTCAGCTACATACCACTGGCCGTCTGGGCAATTAGCAGCGCTCACATGAAATCCAGACATATACAGCCACAACAGAGTGCTGATAAACCACATAGCACTGGATTTACAGGACAGAACCTATATCTATCGTATGGCTGAGCCACTATGGACCTGCGGGACAGGTAAATAGGAAGCGGTAGGTTCAGGTAAGCCCTCTGTTCCTCCAGGCAGGAGATAATGAGAATGAAAAGGACAAGGCACACACAGTAGTGGCAGGTGCAGGTCTCCTAAACATACAAGACAATACTGTACAACTGTCTAAACACACACGGGGATGGTTTTGTGTGCTGCAAATGGTTTTTTATTGTACATGAAGAGGTAATAGGTCTTTACAGCATGATACATGATACAGGCAAGAAGGAAGGCCAGTAAAATTCTGGCCTCTGTGCGTAAAGTGATCTACTATTAGAATTGACAAATATCGCACATAAACCCCTTGTACCTGTTCAGAGCCCATTACTAGTATTCAATTTTTAAAATTCTTTTGCAGATATCTACTAAAAAAAAACAAAAAAAAAAAACAATGGCTGCTCTTGCTGGTTTTAAGGTGATAAGAAGGGTCAAACTCAAATTCTACCTACCCCCAGTAGCCATATGATGATTTATATCAGCCTTTCTCAACCTTTTCAACACAGAGGAACCCTTGAAATAACGTTCCAGTCCCAAGGAACCCCTGCTAAAATCTACTATATCTAAACCCATGATAGATTAGAGCAGTGGTCTCCAAACTGTGGCCCAGGGGCCAGATGTTGCCCTTTGCTTGCCTTTGTCTAGCCCTTGGGACAATATGAGCCTAAACGGATCGGAAGGGGTTATGTATGGCTAAAAAAATCGAAAGATGTTTGACCACCATAACACACTGACTGGAGACGGCGCTGTTACCTCTTTCCTATGAAGACCAGAAGTTAATTGAAGCAGCACTGAGAGAGCAGGAGTAAACAAAAAGTTTACTGGGGAATGTTTATTTTATTGTGCTAAGCTAAAAAAACGCTGAGGGTTTAATACTACACATAATTATCACTTTTCACCTGGATGTACCTTTAAACTCCGCACCCAAATCTCTAAAGTTACACATTTAATAGATTCAATTGAACAAAATAGAATTAAAAAAAAGTGATCATAAAAAGAATTCCTTTTTTTCACAATATACATATTTCAACATATCAGAAATGTGACATTTTATAGGTCCCGATTATTCTGATCATCAATAAAATACAGTTTACTGTACAAGAAAAACGATCTTCACTGTTTTTCGGGGCTCTGGATCAGCTTAGTTAAAAATTGTCTTCCACGGAGCAGAGATTCAGGTAGATCCGATGTCTGGGCAATGAATTGGTTTATCTATTGTCGACTTAAGCTGTCACAATGCCGTCTCATCAAAGGTCTGATATTCCTCTGCGACATAAAAAGAAATTAAGAGCGTTAGGCTCAGGCTAAATAATGGAGGTCCAGGAGTGTTCCAGGTGGTCTTAAAGCACCATTAATGGTCATCTACTGTTTAGCACACCATTCTGATCTTGACTCTTTCCTTAGGGTGCTTCTGTTGCAATCGGCATATGTAGAGATTTTTTTCTCAAAGAAAAGGTGCAGGAAACCCCCACCCCCCCTCTTCTGAGTCACTTCTTGTCTCTGCCCCCCTACCCACCTCTGAGCAACATTCCTTGGTTCCACCCCCTACCCACCTCCCAATACCGCCCTTTTTAGAGACTATAGAACCAAGGATCACTTTGTGGTGATAAGTAATTTGTATAGAATTTGTTAACAAGAAAAGCAGTACAGTAGATTTCCAGCAGCAATAGACCCTTCCCAGCAACAATAGATTCCCACAGCAACAATAGACCCCCCAGCAGCAATGGACCCCAACAATACACCCCGGTAGCAACAACAGATTTACCAGCATCAATAGGATCCAGCAGCCAGCAACAATACACCACTCCCTCAACAGTAGCTCCCTTCCAACAACAATTGGCCACCCCCCCCCCCCCCAGCAACTTAAGCCCAACCAATAACAATAGTTCCCCCACCAGCAACAATAGACTGCCACGCAAAAGCAATAGACCCCTCCCTCAACAAGGAGGGGATTTAAATCGCAACCCTGAATATTGATCAGGGCCTAACCAATCCCTGGTGAGGTGTGCCCAGATGGTGGCTGGGAAGCTGATAAATAGCCTGGAATCCTGGAGAGATTGTCTTTCCCCACTAGGAAGAGTTCCCAGTCTCAAGGGGGCTGTTGAGATCTCAGTGGTGCAGGGACCTTGAAGTGACTTGGAACTGACTGCAGTTCTCCAAAGGGATCTGGCCTAGAGAAGGACTTTCTCACTCACAGGATTGTGTTTGGAGGAAACTGTAAGTTGTGCAACTGTTCTGGGGACTTGTGAGTAAAGACTTTGAAACCAATCCTTGTAACTGTCTAGAGTACTTGAGACTGCACTGTTTCCATCAGGTATACAAGGCGCCCAGATGCCAAAGAGATTTACCCCATGGTCTTCAGCTGTGAGGGAATAGACTGTTCACTACCAGTGGCGGCTGGTGGGTTTTTTTTTTGGGTGGGGGGGTTGGCAGCGGGCTGGTTGCGGGCAGCGTCTCCTGTGTCCTCTCCTCCTCCTCAGTGTCCTCTCCGTCGTGTGGCTCCTCCCTCCTCCTCCTAAGCATCCAATAGGATCGCCTGTCCTTTCAGCCAATCAGGTGACGGGTCTCAAAAACCGCTTCCTGATTGGCCGGCAGGAGGATCAAGATCTGCTTCCTGATTGGCCGAGAGGAGGATCAGTGTGGCGATAGCGAATATTCATTCGCTATTGTCACACAACTGGGAGCCCACCCTTTTTTGAAGCCTATTAGAGCCTCTGGCTCTAATCACGTGCCGAGTCATGACGAATCCGGCGCCCTGTATGCATATCAGTGGGCCGGACGCATAGATGGCGGGGTGCGGCGCATGTGCGCCCCTAATGGACAGGCCACCGCCTTTCACATTAGCTTCAGGAGAAGAATTTCCTCTAATTTGAGTTTGCTATTTGTATTGGAAAATCCGAATCCCTAACCTCTCTCCTGCTACCAGTTCTAGAAGCAATAAACGACATAAAGACAACCCCTAGACTGTTTATTGGAGCCAGAGTGAATGGACTATGACCTGGGTACAGGTGGCCTTGACCAGTTCCAGTTAACATCTGTGGCCACTGCTGGGTAGCGCTACATGAAAATCCCATCAAGATGAGAAGAAACCCTACCCCTGACAGTTGTCGATGGAACAAGTGTCCCTGCGTTAAAATTTCCATCCATTCCTGTTTCAGGGTCAAGTGTAAAATGTTAGATTCCCCCCTCACTTTCTCTCTTGGTGATATTGGCCCCAGTACAAATAATGAGATTAGGTCTCCCTAAATGGAGATAAAACAGAGGTTTTAACCCTTCCCCAATCTATTAAAACATTTTGGCTGGAGTTGTCTTTAAAAAAAAAAAAAAAATGAAGGAATTTGTTTAATATAATGCTGGATTGGTAATCCAGAAGACCAACCTGGTAGTCCCAATTCTCCATCCAGAAGATCATCTTCCTCTTCATCCACCTTTTTCAGCACCAAAGCAAAGAACACTGCAAATCCCACCACCTGTCAATGACACACAATTGACTTTTGCACCGAGAAAACACCATCATTAGCAACGTAAAAAAAATTATGTATGGGAATGTTTCCTGGAAAGCTAGGGTAGAAAAGGACTTGAAGGCCATCACTCACCTTGAGAGGCTGCAGAATGAAGATGCTCTGGAAGAGTGACAGAAACATGGAGACAATCCATCGGATAGAGCTTTGCTTCCCATACAGGAATCCGTACATCATGGTGAAGTAGGTGGACACAATGCTTATTGATATCAGAAGGGACCACCCAATGTACAGGAACCACCAAGGGAGACGTTTCTTTTTTATTGCCTTCTTTTGAGGGGACCTATAGAAGTACAGTTTTACTGCATGGAATATAGTGCATGCACAGCTCAGTTTACATTATCACTGCAAGCCCTGTGTGCCGGGATGGCTGGCTCCTGCGCATGCACAGGAATTACGTCATCCCCTGCTGGCCAAAAGACAGGAACCTGGGGAGAAGATGCTTGTGCCGGTGAGGTAAGTATAAGTGACTTTAGTTCTGCTTTAGGGTGCTAACTAGCACTAACAGCATGCTTAAATGACATATAACACTGCCTTTGAAGCTACTTTTTCAAAGTCTCAAAGTGTATATCCAACCCCAAACATTTTTTTCATGTGAGTGCTGCCTGTCTGCTGGACATCTCTTTCCACAACTTCATGGTTTCCTGACATGCTTTCCAGTTTCTCCTCTGCTGTTTACTTTCAGTTTTTAAGAGCTACATATCCTATATTTGCTGCCTTCAAACAGAGATTAATGTACTGACTCCGCCTCCTAAAACCCCTCCTCTCAGCACCTCTGTAGTTCAGTAGGCAGGTTCTGTGAAATGTGTGACACCGCAGTGCCTGCTCACAAGGCATAGTGACTATGTATCAGGACCTGAATCACCTGCTGGCACTGTGATTCCCAGTGGGTGTCCCCCAGCAACCAGCAGTTTCTAGTAATCAGTCTCCACCTGATGCTGGCTGCTGGACGGGTATATAGGTCCTCCTCTGCCATTACACTTTGTGTCAGTGTTTTGCCTTGTTTGCTGCCAGATACTATATGTCATTTACCCTGCTCCTGATTTTGATCTTGCTCTTGCCCTGCATCCTGTACCCTGCTGCCTGATTTCTGCTCCCCATTTTCATGATTCCAGTTCTGGTTAGGGTTGCCACCTGGCCTGGATTCACCCGGACAGTTCGGGTTTTGAATCAGACCACCTGAAACCGGGACCAATTATTCAGACCCGACCTTGGCTTCCCAGCAGGGTTGCTGGCTGCAGTTGTCTGTTACACTCCGGGAGAGGAGAAAGGACTCGATCTACTCCTCTTCCTCCCGCCTCTACCCTTTTGTGTCTGCCCACACTGCAATCCCCAGCGCTGTGCCCCAGCAAAAGGAAGTGGGGATGGGAAATGATTTGAAGCCCAGCAGCCGCAGACACATCTGCGTGAGAGGTGCTGACTGCCAAGGGGTGAGTGAGCTCCCCATCCATCCCTGTCTGTGACTGAAGTCTCCCCTCTTTTCTCTCCTGCCTCTGAATGAGTACACTAAGGTAAAACAGGGTTCTTAGAGCACCCCTTACTTTAGAGTTCGCCTTTACATTAGAGTCCACAGAGCTCCCCCTTAAAGTGTAAGGGGCAACTCTGCGGACTCAGATGTAAGGGGAAACTCTGAAGGCTCTGATGTAAAGGGGGCTCTAGGAACGCGGATGTAAGGGGAATGCAGGGAACTCTGATGTAAGTTGGGCTTATGGTTACCAGAGACACCCTCACATCAGAGTTCCCCTTTAAACCAGGGGCTGCAGTTATTCCCCCCTTACATCAGATTCCTCTCCGTACATCAGAGTTCTCAGTGTTCCCCCATAAATCAGGGTTGCCAGAACATCCCTTATGTCAGAGCCCCCAGAGTTCTAACTTCTATCAGAGTCTGCAGAGTCTCCCCTTATAGTGTAAGAGAACTCTGCAAGTTCAGATGTAAGAGAAAACTCTGCGCATTCAGATGCAAAGGGAAACTCTGTGGACTCTTGTTATTAACTTCATAAAATTAGGAATTTTATTTAATTGCAACATATATGTATAGTTTATGCTATAAAAAAATTGCTGTGTCCCGCTAAAGTGTTCGGGTTTGACTTGAAGAAAAGGTGGCAACCCTAGTCCTGGTTTTCCCCTTCCCATCTGTTTCCTACATCTCCAATTTAACCGCGTTCCCCATTTTTGTACATATGGTATATAGTTTGTTTGTAGTTAGGCTTCCTGTTACTTAGTTAGGCAGTTTGGTTCAATGGGTGTAACTTACTACTATTTTTAAGTTTGCTGTTTGCTGGTGTGTAGATGTCTTTTGTTTACTATGCGATGGTTGTGAACATTATCAAATACTTGACTTTTCCTCCATTGTGGAGGTCTGGCACTCCAGGGGTCCCCCCACAACATGCGACTCACCTTTGTAGGGGCACTGGTGGTATGGATTTCTCCAGGACATTCATTAGCGCCTGTAGCTGTGTAGAGAACTCTTCGTACTGCTGCTTGTCTAGGACCTGCTGGTTCTCCAGTTGCCTAAGATCAGTAGACACTTTCCTGAGCTTCTGAGAGACATAATTTCCACAGAACAAGGCATGCAACTCTTCACCAGAGAGCTGAGCCAACGGTATGGAGACTGTCAGGGCTAAACAAAAAGAAAAAACCCAACACCATGAAACTTCCTAATCATGACCTAGGGGCATCTTAAAGTGAAACTTTCATATAATTCAGTAGCAGAATGCATTTCAAGCAAATGTTTTTACTTTTATCGGAAAATATTTCTTGATGTATCTTTCCCATTTCTGATTTAAAAAAAATTGGTCTCTACTTTGTTCCACAAAATAACAATTGCCGAACAAACTGAGCCGATGCCCCCCATCCACACATTTGAGGTGGATGGGGAAATCCTCCCCACTGTGACATTGACCATATGAGCTGATCGAGTGGAAATTTTCCAATAAGCCCATTCATAAAAAATTGATTGATTGAACAGGAACAGCCATACCTGGATCAAAATTTGGCCAGTTCCTTCTGAACTGGCCTGAATTTCAATCCATGTATGGCCAGTTTAAGACAGGAAATATGTTACTGGCAGGATCACCAGGTGAGAATAAACAAAAGAGCGGGCCCCCCCCCCCTCCCGCCGCGATGCGTTGCCCTCCGCCGCTTACCGGAGCCGGCAGCGGCGGAGTCGATCACCTCTGTCCCCTGGGCTGACATGGAGACGAGTGAGGGGAAGATGACCCCCACCCGTCTCCATGACACTGCAGGGCGGAAGCAACGTCACTTATGCCCATAGCTCTTAAAGGGCCATTTTATTTTTTTTATTTTTTTAAATGACAATTTTTTTTTTATTATTGCATTTTAGTGTAAATATGAGATCTGGGGTCTTTTTGACCCCAGATCTCATATTTAAGAGGTCCTGTCATGCTTTTTTTCTATTACAAGGGATGTTTACATTCCTTGTAATAAGAATAAAAGTGACACTTTTTTAAAAAAAAACAGTGCTAAAATAAAAAATAAAAGGTAAAATAAATAAGCTTGAGCACGAGCTTGCGTGCAGAAGCGAACGCATATGTGAGTAGCGCCCGCATATGAAAACGGTGTTCAAACCACACATGTGATCGGTAGAGCGAGAGCAATAATTCTAGCCCTAGACCTCCTCTGTAATGCAAAACATGCAACCGGTAGAATTTTTTAAATGTCGCCTATGGAGATTTGTAAGGGTAAAAGTTTGTCGCCATTCCACGAGCGGGCGCAATTTTGAAGCGTGCGCAAATACGGTGTGACAGAAAGTATTGCAACGACCGCCATTTTATTCTCTAGGATGTTAGAAAGCAAAAATGTATAATGTTTGGGGGTTCTAAGTAATTTTCTAGCAAAAAATAAACTGTTTTTAACTTGTAAACACCACATCTAAAAAAGAGGCCCGGTCTTAAAGTGGCTAACCATTCCTTTATAGGAAGATGGTGGCACCCAGTGGAGGTTTAGCCCGGTCTTTGAGGATGGACTGGAACTGAATTACCATTTAATGATTATGCATGGAAAAGGTGATCAGTCTGTATTTGACTTCTGTGGTTTCTGTAAACATTTGAGAAGTAAAGGTTGCTTTAACATTATGTTGGGTAGATAGACTAGTGCAAAAATCACAAACATTGAAGGTGTTGCCCAGAGCCAACCAATCAGGTCTAAGTAGTGATAGCTCTCATCAAGCCACTCTGCTGTGGCTATACACTTCCAGGCTGGCCGTTGACCCAAGCAAAAGGGGAGATCTCACCGGGGTCCCTGCAGGCTAACACGTTTCAAAGGAATGTCCTATTTCATCAGAGCCCTACTGAAGAAGGACATTCCGAATAGTGTTAGCATGCAGGGACCCCGGTGAGGTCCCCTCTAAAGAGTACAGTGCATCCAGAAAGTATTCACAGCGCTTCACTTTTTCCACATTTTGTTATGTTACAGCCTTATTCCAAAATGAATTAAATTCATTATTTTCCTCAAAATTCTACAAACAATTCCCCATAATGACAACGTGAAAGAAGTTTGTTTGGAATCTTTGCAAATTTATTAAAAATAAATAAACAAAAAAATTCCATCTATCCATCGATTGACTTGTGTACAAGCAGACTCTTGGGTTAGTTGGCAACATTAATCATTGTATTCTGTCGACAGGGAAGGCTTCCCGCGGGCAGAATACAAAAGCTCAGCGGGAGTGATTCTCCCATCCACATCATAATAAGATGAATCATGTATGGCCAAACCTTAGACTTACTTCCAGAAGGTATTTGCTTTTGCAGCAGCTGTGAGATGATCTGTAGAAGAACAGTAAATTCTGGACTTGGCTCTTGGTTTAGGTCCACTTCCATGTTATTCCACGAGTTTTGGCTCAGTGTTCGTGCCACCATTGACAAGTTCTTAAAAAAGTAAAAAAAATATTGTATGAGGAAGGAATATTTATCCCAGAGGGCAGAGAACTACCATTCATACCACTGGAGGTCAAAGACCACTGAGCCATATCTGTAACCTCACCTCTAGTATGGTGGCCAGACTCTGTTGGCTGGATGGGCCCTTTTTGGCATTGGCAGTTTTGTTGCCTTTCTTATCTCCTGATTTACGTTCCTTGGGCTGAGTGTTTCTGAAGATGTAGATGATGAGCAGGTTGACGGGAAACATGAGCAGAGCACTTTCAACCGCTATCATGATGTCTTTCCAGGATATGTTGATGTCACCTGCAATATAAGAAAGAAATATTAATGCACCTTTTTTTTGTTTGTTTTTGTTTTTACTTTTTCTTGGACTTCTTTCTTATGTTTCATGTTCATATCCCCCTGCGTGGCAATTTGTTATCTGGTTTCCCCTTTTTCATATCTCAATAAAAACATTTTACCAGAAAGAAAGGTTAATGCATAACCTAAACACAATAACAAAAATCTATGATGCTAATAACGACGTCATCCCGTAAGTGGGCGCAGTTATCCGAAGCATAGGAGTGTGGTAAATAAGGATGCTGGCTGCTTGGTATACATGCCCGGTCTGAGATTGCTAGGTACAATTGGATCGGTAGCATTTATGGCTCTGGGGTTTTTGAGTTGCTGCGCGTTAATACACATTTAATATCATTTCCTATTGGACTTCTTATATGTGGCAAGATTTATCGATTGTGTGGTTTTTGGGAGCGCCACATTTTTTAAATTTAAATTTCCTTTTTTTTTAACCTGGTGAGCCTGCCAGTGACACCCTACCTGTCCTATGGTAACAATGCCCACTCACTGTATTATATCTATTGGGAGGCAGTGTTGTCACTCTAGGAGTAGATGACAGAATACCTCTCCTTCTCCTCTTCTGCAATACATGGGGGGGGGGGGTTCTGCAGTCCAGTACAAAATTATCATCTTACAACATATCTGGCAGAATCAACACACTCAATGGTATATTTACCAGACCAAAAGGGAGAAAATAAGAGAGGTTCATTGTTAAAGCAGAACTTCACAGCATGTGAGCACCACAAACCAAAAACTCTATTTAATTCATTTTTAACATTCAAAGGAAACTCCCCCATCCCTCCATGTCTCCATGCTTTATTTTGCTGAGAAATCACTACAGTGGAAGGAAAATGATAAATGGTTTTCAACACTTTTTACAAATAAATCTGTGAAAAGTGTGGGGGGGGCATTTCTATTCAGCCCCCTTTACTCTGATACCCCTAACTAAAATCTAGTGGAACCAATTGCCTTCAGAAGTCACCTAATTAGTAAATAGAGTCCACCTGTGTGTAATTTAATCTCAGTATAAATACAGCTGTTCTGCGAAGCCCTCAGAGGTTTGTTAGAGAAATTTAGTGAACAAACAGCATCATAAAGGCCAAGGAACACACCAGACAGGTCAGGGATAACGTTGTGGAGAAGAATAAAGCAGGGTTAAGTTATAAAAAAAGTTCCCAAGCTTTGAACATCTCACAGAGCTCTGTTCAATCCATCACATGAAAATGGAAAAAGTATGGCAGAACTGCCAAGACATGGCCGTCCACCTGACCGGCCGGGCAAGGAGAGTATTTGTCAGAGAAAGCAGCCAAGAGGTCCATGGTAACTCTGGAGGAGCTGCAGAGATCCACACAGGGCCGTCTTTAAGGCAGGGCAAAAGGGGCAGCTGCCCTGGGCCCTGTCATTGTTGTGGGGCCCAAAGCAGCTGCCTCATACTTGCCAACTATCCCAGTATAAATTCCCTTGTCTCTTGAAGTTTTAGTCCTGTGCTGTGTCCTGATATCTCAGTGTGAAGTGCTGCTACTAATGCTGCCCAGCTCTGCCCTATTGCTGTGTACAGATGACTCACCTGCAGACCCTGTGTTTACATGGAAATAACCAGAATTCGGCGCAATACAAATCCCAGAGCGCTAACAGAGCGCATTCGCCGTAATACAAACCCCATATCAAATCAAATATGTAAATAGCTGCCGCAGGCGGCATAGATATGTAAATAAAGGCGGTATACATATGTATATGAATGAATGATTTGTAAAGCGCTGCAAATGCGAACTGAATCGCCTCAAGGTGCTAGATGCATTCTCTGTTGTCAGCTTCTTAGAAAAGGAAGGTCTTTTGTTTTTTCCTGAAGGCCTAGTGGTTTTCTTCCATGCGGATGTTGGTTGGAAGAGCATTCCATAGTCGAGGTCCTTGGACTGCGAATCTTCGTTCTCCCTTTGCTTTGTAGCGGTATTTGGGAATGATGAGGAGGTTTTGGTTAGCAGATCGAAGACTGCGCTTCGGCGTGTAGTGTTTTATTGTCTCCCGGAGATATAGCGGAGCGTTTCCTTGTATGCATTTGTGAGGCAGAGGGTCTTGAATGTGATCCGATTCTTCACGGTTAGCCAGTGTAGGCTCTTTAGGGATGGGGAAATGGATTCCCAGGGTTTTTTTCCTGTTAACAGTATTGCCGCCGTGTTTTGGATGAGTTGCAAGCGCGCAAGTTGATATTGGGGTAGTCCTACGTAGAGCGGATTCGCGTAGTCGAATTGATGATTGTTCCCATCATGCCCCCTGCAGTGAGGAGATGATGTGCTGTAAGCTCTAGCAACCAATCAGTGAGCAGTATTACTGTACAGTAATTTCTAGCAACTAATCAACAAGCAGAAATCATGTACTGTAACATCTAGCAACTAATCAGTGAGCCTTAATGTGTGATGTAACCTCTAGCAACCAGTCAGTGAGCGGTAATGATACACTGTAACCTCTGGCAACCAATTGCAATCAATTGCAATCGCTTCCTGACCTGATACAGTAAACTGATTTTAAGTCTAGCTGTTATTTATTGTATGTCTCAGAGCAGGTGGAGAGCAAAACTGTATGGGGGGGGGGGGCAAGAAAACGTTTGCCCAGGGTCCAATCAATATTAAAGATGGTCCTGGACCCACAGCTCAGGTGGGAGAATCTGTCCACAGGACAACTAATAGTCGTGTTCTCCACAAATCTGCCCTTTATGGAAGAGTGACAAGAAGAAAGACATTGTTTGAAGAAAGCCATAAGAAGTCCTGTTTGCAGTTTGTGAGAAGCCATGTGGGGGACACAACAAACATGTGGAAGAAGGTGCTCTGGTCAGATGAGACCAAAATTGTACTTTTTGGCCTAAAAGCAAAACGCTATGTGTGGCGGAAAACTAACACTGCACATCACCCTGAACACACCATCCCCACTGTGAAACATGGTGGTGGCCGCATCATGTTGTGGGGATACTTTTCTTCAGCAGGGACAGGGAAGCTGGTCAGAGTTGATGGGAAGATGGATGGAGCCAAATACAGGGCAATCTTAGAAGAAAACCTGTTAGAGTCTGCAAAAGACTTGAGATCGGGGCGGAGGTTCACCTTCCAGCAGGACAACGACCCGAAACATACAGCCAGAGCTACAATGGAATGGTTTAGATCAAAGCATATTCCTGTGTTAGAATGGACCAGTCACAGTCCAGACCTAAATCACATTGAGAATCTGTGGCAAGACTTGAAAATTGCTGTTCACAGACGCTCTCCATCCAATCTGACAGAGCTTGAGATATTTTGCAAAGAAGAATGGGCAAAAATGTCCCTCTCTAGATGTGCAAAGCTGGTAGAGACATCCCCAAAAAGACTTGCAGCTGTAATTGCAATGAAAGGGGGTTCTACAAAGTATTGACTCAGGGGGGCGCCATACAAATGCCCCCCACACACACACACACACACACACACACACTTTTCACAGATTTATTTTTATTTGTAAAAAAATGTTGAAAATCATTTATCATTTTTCTTCCACTTCAAAATTATATGCCACTTTGTGTTGGTCTATCATATAAAATCCTAATAAAATACATTTACGTTTTTGGGTGTACCATGACAAAATGTGGAAAATGTCAAGAGGTATGAATACTTTTTCAAGGCACTGTACATTAAAGATTATATAGGGAGGAGCAGGGGAGCTGGACCAGCACAGGCAGTAATTAGAAACTCCCAGGGAGGAGGCAGTGTTAGGAAACTGACTATTAGTAGTCTAGCAAGTTCAAAGGTATGTTGCAAGTGAATAAAATTAATTTATAGAAAGTAAAAACACTGCAAGTAGGAAGTCAAAATACTTGATTTTGTGCTTTTTACCCCCCTCATATTTATGTCGGTGACAGAGCCTCTTTCACAGATATATATTGGCAGGCGTTGATGTTTGAGAATTCAGATAACCGGCACTTACCTATACTGAAGATTATGGGGTAGTTGGATTGAGGCATTTCCCAGAACATCAGATTGATGACCATGGTACAGAGGAAAAGACACATGCAGCAGGACATTTTCTGAATGCGGGTGAATACACTGCGCGCCGGGTGATTAATCACTGAAATCCAGATGTTGTCATCGCGTAAGCCCCGTAACGTTTTCTTCATGAAGATATTCCTTGCGGGAGAGAACATACACAGCTGTGAAAACCTCAGATCAAAACGTTTTTTTTTTTTAATTAAAACCAAGAATAATGTCCATCAACAGGAAACCCGTGCCAGAGGGGCCAGGACAAGGGGTGGGCAGGAGGGGCGGCTGCCCTGGGCATTGTATCATGTGAGGTGGGGGGGCACTGTGTGGAGATTGGGGGGGGGGGATTTTTTGTTCAGAGGAAGATTTGGGGGGGGGGGGGGGCAGAGGGGAAAGAATTGATCTAGAGGGGGAAATCTGGGGGGAGGGTCTGCTAGGAGTGGTGTTTCAGGGGGATTTGTGTTTGGAGGGGGGTGGGAGAAGAGGATGTGTGCTAGGAGGGTCGATTTGGGGGGGTTGTGCTAGAAAAAGTGATATGGTAGAGGGGGGAGGGGATTTGTGCTAGGAGAATATTTTTTTTGCGGGGGGATGGGTGGATTTGTGCTAGTAGGGATGATTGAGGGATGTTTGTGCTAGGAGGGGAGATGTTTGTGCTAGGAAGGGGATTTGGAGTAGGGGCAAGAGAATGTGTACTTGGAGGGGAATTCTGAGGGGTGGACGACTTTTTTTTGGGGGGGGGGCTTTGTGTTGGGGGGATTTGGGGGATGGTAGGGACAGAGATTTGTGCTGGGAGGGGGGATGTTTGTGCTAGGAGGGGGATTTGGATTAGGGGGGGAGAGAATGTGTTCTTGGATGGGAATTTTGAGGGGTGGATGACTTGTGCTAGGAAGGGTGAGGTTTTTTTTTGGGGGGGGGGGGCTTTGTGCTGTGGGGATTTGGGGGATGGTAGGGACAGAGATTTGTGCTGGGAGGGGGATTTCAGCAGGGGGGTGGATTTGTACTGGGAGGGGGGGGGGTTTGCTTAGGGGGTAATCATGCAGATTAATGCCCAACTTTATTTGGGGGGGGGGATTTTTGTTGACACCACATAATGCTCATACATTTTGGATTGAGTAGCGCAGTTTGTCATGTTTACCCTGGGCTCTAGGTGACCTTGTCCCAGCACTGCGTTTCAACTTTTTACATTATACACAGCTGGCACTAAGTGCTTCCAGTAAGCATCTCCAGCAATCTGGGGCACTCGATCCTTCACTTCTTCTCATCATTGTGTCCACTTAAAAAAAGTGACTTCACCACTCTCTAAACTTGTTGAACGGTGGGGTGGGGCAGCTGCAATCCAGGGTAGGACTAGGAACCTTTGGCCTTGAGGGTGTTTGACAACCATCTAGCTATTTCTTGGGAGAGACAGATGTCTTTGAACTACAGAACATGTACCATGCAATATGTGCCATGGTACCTCATTCATCAGTGGGTATCCTGAAATGTGGATGTTCCTAATGCATACCATCATACCAATGATGTTCCTAAGCAAGCCATACATCAACGAACAGTTTAAACAGAAAAAAAGTGCTAATTCCCCCATCAATGCACTCAAGATGGATGGGACAATCATCCGGTAGCGCTATGCCAATGGGCAGCTTTGGCAGAATACAATGATCAGTTTTGCCAGCTGTTGTGCCAAGAAAATATCCCCCCCACCATTACACACCACCACCAGCCTGAACTGTTGATACAAGGCAGGATGGATCCATGCTTTCATGTTGTTTATGCCAAATTCTGACCCCGACCATCTGAATGTCGCAGCTGAAACCTAGCTGAAATCAGACCAGGCAACGTTTTTCCAATCTTCTATTGTCCAATTTTGGTGAGCCTGTGCGAACTGTAGCCTCAGTTTCCTGTTCTTAGCTGACAGGGGTGGTCTTCTGCTGCTGTAGCCCATCACTTCAAGGTTGGATGTGTGGTGCATTCAGAGATGGTATTCTGCATACCTTGGGTGTAACGAGTGATTATTTGAGTTCCTCTGGCATTTCTATCATCTGGAACCAGTCTGCCCACTCTCCTCTGACATCAACAAGGCATTTTCCTCCACAAAACTGTGGCTCACTGGACTGAAAAATCCCAGTAGATCAGCAATTTATGAAATACTCAGACCAGCCCATCTGGCACCAACAACCATGCCACATTCAAAGTAAATTAAATCTCCTTTCTTCTCCATTCTGATGCTCGGTTTTAACTCCAGCAAGTTGTCTTCACCACGTCTAGATGCCTAAATACATTGATTTGCTGCCATGTGATTGGCTGATTAGCAATTTGTGTTACCAAGCAATTGAACAGGTGTACTTAGTAATGTGGCCGGTGAGTGTACCTCAGTCAGAAAGTTGTTAAGCAGGCATGGTCCACTGTTTTCCCTGTTATAGGGCGTATACACGTTCGGACTTTGTTCGGACATTCCGACAACAAAATCCTAGGATTTTTTCCGACGGATGTTGGCTCAAACTTGTCTTGCATACACACGGTCACACAAAGTTGTCGGAAAATCCGATCGTTCTAAACGCGGTGACGTAAAACACGTACGTTGGGACTATAAACGGGGCAGTGGCCAATAGCTTTCATCTCTTTATTTATTCTGAGCATGCGTGGCACTTTGTCCGTCGGATTTGTGTACACACGATCGGAATTTCCGACAACGGATTTTGTTGTCGGAAAATTTTATCTCCTGCTCTCCAACTTTGTGAAGGAAAATTGTGAAGGAAAATGTCCGATGGAGCCCACACACGGTCGGAATTTCCGACAACACGCTCCGAACGGACATTTTCCATCGGAAAATCCGACCGTGTGTACGGGGCATTAGAAAACCTACCTTGGGAAATCCTATACAGCCATCGCTAGACTTCATGTAGATTAGTGGCTGCAAATAGGCAGAAATGGAGTTCTGAGAAGCAAAAAAAACACAACAAAAACAGGCGGATGAGCCACAGTTTTACCGCACCCTGACTGCCGAGTCACAAGTTGACACAGCAAATAGCCATGTTAGTACACTTTGCTAGGGCTGTGGAATGATGAAAATGATACCACCTGTTGCAGAAAGGAGGGGGAACTATCACCAAATCTTGTCACATGTCTAAATCTAATCTAATCCTTTCTTTGTCTATCCAAAACTGAAAGAAAGGTGGCTAAAGATACAGTATAAATAATCATGTACTCTACCATCTCCTTCCCACTACCAGTATTTGGTTACCTAAAACTTCTTAACTCTTGATCATTAGCAGCTGTGAAGGTCTTGCTGGAAGTGTCTCCTTTCGCTGGTTCGACTAGCCATGCATTGCACAGAAAGTACCAAGTTTTCTTTAGTTGGACATCTTGAACCTTCACTTGGGTTATGTACCTGTGGTAGAAAAAAAAGAGGCCCAGGTAAAGTCTCATGAACGTGGCATAAAATCATAAAACTTGCAGCCTTTTCTATCAGACTGTCATCTCACCATCTTTTATGAGGACCTGATCCATCATGGCTGAGCGTGATGCTCTTAATCTCACCCAGAGGATACGGCAAAAAAAGTAGGAAGATATCCTTACTGCCTTTATTGAACACTTTAGATTTGTTGTCCGATAGGAGAATCGGGCCAAACTGACCATGTAATCCACCAATAGACAGGTACACCTAGAAATAAACAGGATATCATGTGCCAATGATGTTCTGCAGACCAATGTTCTCAATTACATTTATTTTATGGTTAACATTGTAAGAAAAAAAAAAATGAAGTTCAGTTTTTCTCACCTTGGCGCTGGTACCTGCCCCCTGCCGATGCCCGGTATGCAAGGTTATCAGATAGAGGTATAATCCACAAGGATCATTATCTCGAGGTACCATTACTCGATTCTGGAAGTAGAAATAATAATTATACCATGCTTTTTCTAAGACAGGCAAACATTTTTTGTAGGTTTGGAACATCTTGAGCAGCCTTTCTCAACTTTTCCAACACAGAGGAACCCTTGGTCTCACGGAACCCCTGCTAAAAATGAATATATTTACAACTCATGATACATTAGTGTGATGGTCAGTGGAAAGAATGTTCTTTACATTTGTGGTCCTTGGGAAGAATTACCCACTTACAGATAGCTAAGAAGATCAATGGTGTCAGTGGGAGCTTATCTGAGAGGCTGAATAGCTCAATGTTCAAGGAACCCCCAGCAACCTCTGAAGGAGCCCTAGTTGAGAAACCTTGGTCTAGAGAACACTTAGAACCTCTGACGGGTTTTTATTTTAAAATCAGAGAAAAGACAGCACTCCAATATGCAGAAACGTAAAGTAGCAGAAAGCTTAAATAATATAGAAACCAACATTTTGTTGGCACGCAGGCCTTCTTAATCGAAGTGATGAGAAATAGCACAGTGGTAAAGGAGGCCTGCATGCTTCCATAAACATGCTGTCTATTCGATTTTTGTAAACTTTCTGCTATTTTACTTTTCTACATATTGGAGTGCTAGCTATTCTCTGAATTTGAAATTTAACTGTGCCACTGTGTGGATAACGGTCTCCCCCTACATTTGATAGGCGGTGAGGTTTTTTATTCCTGTGTTTCATCTGGAGAGATTCAGCCTTTGTATTTGTCCTTGGTGACTGTTATTGTATACTGTAAGTATTGGAAAATCCCAAATGTTACAGTTGTTGATGTGTGCATGATGGTGATGGACCAATAGAAGTGAAAATTAGTTCTGATGGATCTACCGTAAAGTGACTTTTTCCTTCAAAAGACTAGATTCGTGGTTGAAATTTAAAATAGACCGACCCTGTTCTGGTCCTAGGCTTCTACCTCTCTGATATCAACAATGGAAGGACTTATGCCGCGTACACACGACCGGTTTAGCCATCGTAATAAACTCCGACGGTATCTCAGACGGAATTCCATTAAAGCTGTCTTGCCTACACACGGTCAACCTAAAGTCCGACCAAAGTCCGACCGTACAGAACGCGGTGACGTACAACACTTACGACGGGACTAGAAAAAGGAAGTTCAATAGCCAGTAGCCAATAGCTTCCGTCTCATACTTGCTTCAGAGCATGCGTCATTTTTGGTCCATCGGAACAGCATACAGACGATCGTTTTTTTCCCGATAGGAATTGGGTCCGTCGGAAATATTTAGAACATGTTCCATTTCTAGGTCCGTCAGAATTTTCGAAAAAAAAAGTCAGATGAAGCCAACACAAGATTGGTATATACGATGAAAAGCTTCCGTCTGACTTTTTCTGTCGGACATTCCGCTCGTGTGTACGCGGCTTAAGACTAAATTGTTAGATGTATACTGAGGAGTGCCTGGTACAAATATTCATCTCACTTTAAGGATGTTTTGGAACATTTAATGGCTAAAAGCATTAAATAAACCCAAAGGCTTTTCCCCTGAAGTGCACTGGTTGTATTTGATGCTTTTACCATTAAATGTACCAAAAAGTCCTTCAAGTGAGATGAATGTTTCTACTAGTCAAATATTTCAGTTGTCACTGAAAGAGGGGGTGTTAGAAAGTCTTCCAATGAGTACACAAGGTGCCGGGTTTTTCGGTCTCTTGATTGGCCAGTCTGGGATGATATCCTTTACATGTGCATGGAAGCCAATCATTCCGGCACAGCCAGAGTGCAAATTTATTGCACAGAGGAGCACAGAGATATACAGATGAACTTTATGGGCCTAAAAATAAGCAACATAGTAAAAACGATTTTATTCAAAAATTCTCTTAGCATGTTGATGGGGGGCAGCCAAGGAAGGTGAAATACAAGCACACAAAACTTGAGCTTAAGTGCTAGGGATGGGTTTGGGGTCAAGGAGATGCTTTAAATATCTGCCCCAAAAGCTACCTGCACAGGACTCCTGGTGTCCAAAACAAATACAATGTGTAAGTACCATTACCTGCACCTGGTCTCTGAGGTCCCTCCGCCGTGCCCATAGAACACCAAGAATGTAGCAAACGTAGAAGCATGCCAGCAATATGACAATGACAGGATTCTGTGAGATCTGAGAAAAATATTCTGCTGTACGGGTGACGTCGATCTGCACCGGGAGCACCAGGAACGAACCCCCGAAGAATGAGAGGTGATTGCAGAGACACTGGACTGCGTCTGTGGTGGTCTGGGGGCCAACCTACAACATACACAGAAGCAATACACACAGGCCGGTAGGAAAAATAGGTTAGCCAGTGGAAGATTTATATTCGACAAAGAAAGTATGGCAAAATAATAGGTAAAATCATCTATAAGTAAGCTTGCATAAATACGTGGTTCTCTTTCAGGACCTTCTCCTACCAAAATACTAACGGTAGGAGGTATTTCTAAAAAAAACGTCTTCTTTCTTTTCTTTTATGTCACAAATGTCTAGCTTATGTCTAGTTTTAATCATTTGTATCAATAAATGATAAAGATGAGTTTTTTTTTAAATTGTATTGGTGTGGCTTTTGCCTGGGGCACCTCAAAAGTTCACTGTGGGTAAAAAAACAAAGATTTCTTCTATAAGACTTGGTAGTTTTTCCCCATCTACTGCAGGCAGTACAAACCTACAAAATATGGGCTGCCATTGCTGACCTCCTTTTGAAAATGCTAGCTGCCTGACAGTTAGTGGCTTTGACACTTTTGATTCACTGACCCAGATTAAGCATGCTATGAAAGTTGGAAAAAAAGTCAGAATTCCTTATTGTATTTATATGTTAAAGTGGAGTTCCACCCATTTTTACAACACTTCAGCATCCCTCACTAAACTGTGCACTGTAAACAAATTGGATATTTTTTTCTTTTTTTTTCTCAGCACCTACTGTATATCTGCTGTATTCATTTTTCACTTCCTCCTCCCTGGCCGCGGCCCATCGCATCATTTCCTGTTTGCAATGCCTTCTGGGAAGGGGCAGCAACTTCCTCTGACACTGCCGTTGCTGGAAACCTGACTTCAAACCTATTACACTGCTTGTGCTGCACTGAGCATGTGCGAGATCTGCAAGGATGAGATCCAGGAAGAAATACAGTCTGGCTTCAAATGCCCACACTTAAGATGGCCACGGCCTGCTGTAAGTTTATAAAATAACAAACTACTGCTATAAACTAACAAAACAGACCTTAGTTTACAGACTAACTTTACTAGAATACATTAAGCTTGTGTATTATAGGGGTATTTTTATTTAAAAAGTATAAATTTTGGCTGGAACACCACTTTAAGGTCAGGGACTCTCGAAACTCTCCTGCACATCAAGACATCTCTCTCTCTCCAGCTGCTCATCCAGAGCCACAAATCTGACTTTCCACTAATTCATTCACACAAAGCCCTGAAGAAGGGGCTGCCTTTGAGCCTCGTAAAGTGTTGGAAATGTTTTTGAAATGTATGTTTTTATGCATTCTTTAGTTATAGAAAGTTTTCACAAATACAATAAGCAGAAAAAACATAGAAATACACAAGATACATGGATCTAACTATCCACTTACAAGTTCAGAAAGGGTACCATTAGGATACCACCAACAGTCTAGGTCTAGAATATTCCACATAGACACAACACAAACCCATCTTGGACCAACAGTATAGCTCAACAGTTTTCAAGAGACTAGTTCGTTTGTTAATCAATAGCCTGCCATGAAACCCAACGCAATGTGAAAGGCTATACGGGATGGACGATAAGAGGATAAGCATTGAAAAGACGGAAAGGGAGAGAGAAGAAAAGAAAAAAAAGGGGGGGGGAGGGGGAAGGGAGAGGGCAGGTAGGGCAGCACCACCCGCGGGAGGAGTAACAAGATTAAACCTATCGTCTAAAGCAGGGGTCTCAAACTGGTGGCCTCTAGCTGTTGCGAAACTATAAGTCCCATGGGGCATTGCAAGGCTGACAGTTACAAGCATGACTCCCACAGGCAGAGGCATGCTGGGACTTGTAGTTTCGCAACAGCTGGAGGGCCGCCAGTTTGAGACCCCTGGTCTAAAGTAATTACACCCAGTAGACAAATGGGTTTCAAGAACGTTGAGGGTCAATGTTCTTGAAGAAAAGGGAGAGAGAAGAGCAAAAGGAAAAAAAAAGAAAAGGGGGGGAGGAAAAAAGGGGAAAGGGGGAACCTTGTTCTTTAAGTGGACCCAGCGTTCCTCATTTAGCACCACTACACTCTTATGTCTGGGGGAAAACCTTTCTTTAAAAACCTTTGGGAGTCGAGCTGCCAGAAATCACCTCCCCCCAACTAGGTCCAGCACTACCTCACCCACCTACCAAGAACGTATAAAGAGAAAATATCTGTAGACTAGCAATTCATAAAAGTACAATTTTTATTGTCACATACTATAAAACATCATTTAAAAATGGCATAGACAAATGGTAAAATGCTAAGTGTTTATAACAAAAGAAAAAAATAAGCCTATTTTCTCTTTTTTTCGTTTGTTTAATCCAAGAGTGGCGCCTGTGATCCTGTCAAGCAAGATGTCCCTGGTCCTGCTGCATGGTAGGTGGTGGGCATTCCCCTAGTACGATGCGCTTTGATCATCATTGTTCAGTGATCCCTACAGTTGTAAGTTACAACATGCTTCAACCTCAAGTTGGACTTTGAATACCTCTCGAAGCCGGCAACTGCATTCCTGAGATCCACAGATAAAAGGGGGGGGAATGCTTCCAAAATGCCTATCCAGAGCGATGCATCAAGAGACGCCGCTCTCCCAACCAGGCATTTTAGCATAGGAATCAGGATCAGCTTCAGTCTGCAAGTCCTCAGGTCTCTACGATTAATCCCTGGTGGGCGGGGTGAAATGTGTCAGGGGGCGTGGCCTTTTGGTGGAGATTTGCAGGCTGAAGCTGATCTTGATTCCTATGCTATGATGGCTGGTCGGGAGAGCAGCGTCTCTTGTACTTGATGTACTGGTTAAATCGGTTGTAAACCGCAGCTGGTAAAAAAAAAAAAAAATACCTGTAAGGCAATTGTATAATGTGCTAGTATGCATGGCATACTAGTATATGATAGAATACTTACCTAAAAGCGAAGCCCTCCTGCGGCGCCCGCTCACCGCTGAGAGGGATGACATCTTCCTGCTGTGTGATTGGCCGGAGCCGCGATGACGTCGCTCCCGCGCATGCTCGCGGGAGCCCTCGGTTCCGGCACAAAGCTCTGAATTTCTGGTAAGGTATGCCAGACCTTCAGAGCGCATGCGCCAGTGATGTCACTGGCTGCATGCAGGGTGAATATCTTCTACCATATTTACCACAAATATCCATAGACCTTAACTCTTAATTATTTATATTTAACCTACAAACGAGATTTTTTAATCATCTCTATGTCCATTTAATCACCATTCATACAACCCATTTTTAGGCTCTCTCCTTAGGGGTTTTTTACACCAGCTTTCTCGTGTTCCCTAGCCGGATGTTCTTGGTCCTGGTCCTTGTGGTCTCACTCTGGGGTTGCGAGGTGCTCAGTTCCTCCCCCTCGCCCGTCCCATTTGTGACGGGGTAGGGGTTGACCTCCGCACCTCGACGTCATGCTTATGCACCCTCTCGCGCGGCGTCTCTTTGAGCGCCGATCGATGATCGGGCGTTTGTTTTCATCTCACGCGGCGGCGACTATGGAGTGTCTCTCCTCTTCGCCGCCTTACGTAGACGCATGACGTTGGCGGGGTCCCGCCCCCTGTTGGCGGGTATTTCAGTCGGGAGGGAGCCATGGGCTACTCATAGGTTGCTACCATCGTGTTGGGACAATCTCATTCTTATCCTGTCAGACTCAGGTATGTGTGGTTTTCCAGGACCTCACACTCATACACCTATGCTTACTTATTTCTTATTTTATATATATTATATATATTTACTTAGTCCCTTATTGTAAGTATTGCAGGATCCTCATGGACACCCCCTTCTTGGATGTGCCCAATATACAGTTACCCTAATTATCCTGGGCTCTTTACCTTTCACTTTGGTTCCCTCCCCTCCTATGTGTGGTCCTCCTCCTGCACCCGGCTGGCTGGCCCCTCCAAAAAACCCCACACCTCGCCTACCCACACATCCAGGGTGGGATGATGATGGGGGGATTGCACTGGGCTGGGTTTCCCCGCCTCAACCCCGGGGGAGATCAACTTATCCAGGCCATACTCATCCTAACACTCCTGACGATTGGCTTTAAACGCCATGAAACGCGTTGAGTCCATACTCAAGGGTGCCAGGTTTACAACATGTTTTATCATGAATTCATCTTATCATGTTTATATCTATCATCACCAATCATGTATATTATTTCTTTATTATTTGCTTTGTGTAAAACCAATCATGTCCTTCTATGTATAAATAATAAATATGTGACTATTGTGCATTGAATATGTTTATATCGTGCCTATATTGTACACAAGAAATATTTTATTTTGTTCATTTTAGGGACTACCCAATGGGGATTGGTTACAATTAATAGGTTAATATTCCTTATTTGCAGAGACACACCTCATCTAAAGTCCCATATTCTTTTCTTTTAATTGTTCTTTACTATACCAAAGCTGTTGTCATGATCACTTTTAACACTTGTCTATGTCGTTTTTAATTGGTGTGTTATAATATGACAATTAAAATTTTACTTTTATGAATTAATAGTCGGGATGAATGTAAAATCCCAATCCACAGATATTTTCTTTTTATACATTGATATGAAAGGATGATAGCATTCCCAGGGGTGTAAAAAAACACTCAACTTTTGTTGAACTTACCAAGAATGCTTAATCCCGAAGCATCAGAATCATAGCCAAGCAAAAAAGATTTTTTTTTTTTAAGGAGGAATCAGCACTGGCAAAGTTCCCATTGCTCTAAGAATCCAGAGGCTTGGCAAAGATATCTTCATTATGACCCAGAGGAAAGAACTAAAGCCTCGTACACACGATCGGATTGTTGGCCAACAAAACTGTGGACTTTTGTCCGAAGGGCGTGGCCCAAACTTGTCTTGCATACACACGGCCACACAATTGTTGGCCAACAATCACGAATGGTTTTTCAGCTCTTTAGCGCCACCCTTTGGGCTCCTTCTGCTAATTTCATGTTGGTAGAAGTTTGATGAGTGTTGATTCGCGCTCTTCTTTTCACGCGTTTCATTTCGTGCTTTTCAGTTCACGCTTTTCAGTTTCTGAACGGCCATTCGTCAACCAGACATGTTGCGGAATCGGAGCAGATAACGTGTTATTTATTATTGGCCTTGGAGTTATTGCTTTGACATTATTTTTTTGGTTGAATAATAATGATTTGATTTGGTATATTTTCAAAATTTTTGGATGCATAGAATGCACTTTTTGGTTAAGTTCTATTGGCAGATAGCATGTCTAAATTTGATTTGTTTTCTTTTTTTAATGCACAATAAAAAAAATTATGTAGAATAATACTTGGCTATGTGTTTTACTTCAAATGACAGTTTGGGAGTCGGCAGTTACATTTTAAAAAATACAATGCAAAAATAACAAGGGACACCAACATAGTTGTATCTTTGATCTTAAAAACTACGGGATAATGGTGTTGTGGTAACTTGCCCAAATTAAAAAAAAAAAAAAAAAAAAAGCATAATAATATTATTCTTGAGATCACTAGAAAAAAAAAGCCTTTGAAAATTTGCAATAACTCCATCAGTATCACCAGCAAAGCAGCTTCATTATTATCCCATTAAAGAAGAAGAGAATGGTGCGCTGCATTTCCAGATTTCATAATTTGCCACGTCACAAATGTTAATTCTCCATTACAAATGCTAGTTTACAAGACCGATCGCTTCCGGCTCGTCCTTGCTTCCGAGAATGCGTGTTTGTACTTTTGGACTTGTGAAAACACGATCGGAAAATCCGACAACGGACATTTGTTCGCGGAAAATTTTAAAACATGCTAGCCAACATTTGTCCGCAGAAAAATCCGAAAACAGTTGTCCGATGGAGCGTACAAACGGCCGGATTTTTCCGCCAACAGCCTGTCATCACGCATTCCCATCGGAAAATCTGATCGTGTGTACAAGGCTTAAGAGACAACTACTAATGCCCGTACACACGGTCGGACGTTGATCGGACATTCTGACAACAAAATCCATGGATTTTTTCCGTTGGCTCAAACTTGTCTTGCATACACACGGTCTGACAAAGTTGTCTGAAAATCTGATTGTTCTGAACGCGGTGACGTAAAACACGTACATCGGGACTATAAACGGGTCAGTAGCCAATAGCTTTCGTCTCTTAATTTATTCTGAGCATGCGTGGCACTTTGTCCGTCGGATTTGTGTACACACGATCGGAATTTCCGACAACAAGGTCCTATCACACATTTTCCATCGGAAAATCCTATCGTGTGTACAGGGCATAAGAGTGAATGACTCCAATGAAGTCTTCAAGGCATACGGGAAACTGACAGTGATTAGCCAATTATTTATTTTAGGTAGTCTATGAAGTCCCACTCTGGGTTGGCTGTTCAGTGAGAACACGTCATACTGACGTGGTAACAATGATGTTGATTTACTAAAGCTGGAGAGTGCGAAATCTGGTGCAGCTGTGCATGGCAACCAATCAGCTCCTAACTTCAGCTTGTTCAATTAAGCTTTGACAAGAAAACCTGGAAGCTGATTGGTTTCTATACAGGGATACACCAGATTTTGCACTCTTCAGTTTTAGTAAACCAACCACAATGTGACACATAGTGTGTCATCTCGACCGGTCAACTGGGCCAGAAGTCTTGCCATAAGTCAATACTAACCATGCAGCCATCAAATTTCCACTTCTGAGGGTTCGGATCCCAGTAAGCGCATTGCGCTGAATAAGCAGAGACGCCAAACCGAAGGCTGTTTACTATGGAACCGTTGGAGGGGGCCACAAGGAATATCTGTTTGGCCTTGGGATCAGAGAACATTGCTGGAGTCACTATCCATGTGTGGGAGTCTAAAGAAGAGGAGAGCTACAAGCATCAACATTATACATCATACATATGAGACATAAACATAGGTACTCTATCTATTCTGCATAAATTATATACACTATATTACCAAAAGTATTGTAACACCTGCCTATACACGCATATGAACTTTAATGGCATCCCAGTCTTAGTCCATAGGGTTCAATATTGAGTTGGCCCACCCTTTGGAGCAAGGGTCTTCAAACTATGGCCCTTTGTTCAAGAACTACAATTCCCATCATGCCTAGCCATGTCTGTGAATGTCAGAGTTTTACAATGCCTCATGGGATGTGTAGTTCCGCAACAGCTGGAGGGCCGTAGTTTGAGGATCCCTGCTTTGGATCTATAAAACCTTCAACTCTTCTGGGAAGGCCGTCTACACGGTTTAGGAGTGTGTCTATGGCAGTGTTTCTCAACTCCAGTCCTCAAGGCACCCCAACAGGTCAAGTTTTCAGGCATTCCATTATTTTGCACAGGTGATTCTATCAGTTTCACTGCCTTAGTAATTACCACAGCTGTTCCATCTGAAGGAAATCCTGAAAACATGACCTGTTGGGGCGCCTTGAGGACTGGAGTTGAGAAATACTGGTCTATGGGAATGTTTGACCATTCTTCCATAAGCGCGTTTGTTGGGTCAGGCACTGATGTTGGACAAGAAGGCCTGGCTCGCAATCTCCACACCCTTTGCAGCTATAACAGCTTCAACTCTTCTGGGACGGCTTTCCACAAAGTTTAGGGGTGTATCAAAAGGTACACCCAAAGGTGTTCTATCAGGTTGAGGTCAGGACAGTCAAGTTCCTCCACCCCAAACTCACTCATCCATGTCTTTATTGACCTTGCTTTGTGCACTGGTCCAAATCATTTGGTGGAGGGGTTGGGGGATTATGGTGTGGGGTTATTTTACAGGGGTTGGGCTTGGCCCCTTAGTTCCAGAGAAGGGAATCTTAAGGCGTCAGCATACCAAGACATCTTGGACAATTTTTATGCTCCCAACTTTGTGGGAACAGTTTGGGGATGGCCCTTTCCTGTTCCAACATGACTGCGCACCAGTGCACAAAGCAAGGTCCATAAAGACATGGATGAGTGAGTTTGGGGTGGAAGGACTTGACTGACCTGCACAGAGTCCTGAACTCAACCCGATGGAACACCTTTGGGTGTACCTTTTGATACACTACACATAAGCCTTCCCAGAAGAGTTGAAGCTGTTATAGCTGCAAAGGGCGAGGCCAACTCAGTATTGAACTCTACGGACTAAGACTGGGACGCCATTAAAGTTCATGTGCGTGTAAGGGCAGGCTTCCCAATACTTTTGGCAATATAGTATAAATTAATAAATAAAAATTCCTGCACTTATCCCTCTACCTCTCAAATATAAGTGAACAAAGCTATTAATGCAAATCACAAACAAAAGAAATCTGCAACCAAATTATTCCGAACACAAGACTAAATAACCAGTAATTAAAATAAGGTGCTCTATCTCGTGCCAAACTCTGAATAACTTCAGATAATTGTGAATATATTTAAAACATGAAACTTGTGCAAAATATTGCACATTTAAGTGTAAATCAATATTAAAATTAAACACTCTATGAAAAAAGAAAAATAAATAAAAAAGGAAAGAGTTTTTAAAAAAAAAAAAAAAAATAGTGTCCAAAATTAGTCCAAAAAGACCCTTTTTAAAAGGGAATTAACACCAAAACTCATACAGTGATCCAAAAATTTGCTTTATGAATTTTGGCACCATTGTATTATCCATATTTCACACAATTGGGTGTTCACTCAGTTAATCCCCTTCTAAAGGGGTCTTTTTGGACTAATTTTGGACACCATTTTTGTTTGAAAAGACTCTTTTCTTTTTATTTATTTTTATTTTTTTCACAGAGTGATTGATTTTAATAATGATTTACCCTTCAATGTTCAATATTTTGCACAAGTTTATTGTTTTAAATCTATTCACAATTATCTGAAGTTATTCGGAGTTTGGCACAAGACAGCGCACCTTATTTTAATATGGTGTATATTATCTGTCACTAAAGCAAAAACTAGGAATTTTTGGTTTTACCTGTAAGATCATTTTCTTTGAGTACATCAAAGGACACAGGGCGCTTCATCTTCATAACTACTTATGTTATACTGCCACCTTTAGGGTACTTTCAAACTGCCAGCGCCTGGGCGGCATTTTACCGTCGTTTTTTGCAGCGCTTTTCGGCCACTAGCGGGGGGGTTAAAAGCGCTTTTAACCCCCACTAGCGGCTGAAAAAGGGGGTTTACCAATCCATCTGGCGGATCGAATCAGATCTGGTGTCAGTTGGGTGTAAAATGGACAGGCGATCCCGTTTACATCTGACCACCCATAGAGGAGAGCAGGCTGTTTCTCTGTCTGCACAAGCGGAGCGGACACAGACCAGCCAAGTCTAAGTCTAAAAGTTATAAAATAAATAAAAAAATAATAATTAAAAAAAAAAAAGACATTAAACCATTAGCGTTTGCAATTACTTAGCTACAGAAAGTGCAATATATATATATAATTGAAGCAGTTGCTACCTGTGTTATTGATCCGAGTTACAACTGCTTTTGGCAAAATGTTCTTCCCATGGTACAGATCCAGCTCCACCCCGTGGTTTACCGACACGATAATAACCAACGAGCTGCCCGATGTGGGGGCCATCAGAGACAGCTGTAAAGCTTTGTCTGTACCCGTCTGGATCTGTGTTGAGTTAGTCGGACTTTGGGGGAGAAAGAGCTGCCATCAGAAAAACAGCATTAGTAAAAAAAAAAAAAATGACAAGATCATTACTTAAAAGAGGAACTGAACTCTGGAGGCTGTGCCTAAAAATGGTGGGAAGTGGGCTCTGGACTAGTCATCGGTACTGCCTGTGTTCTCTCTGCAGCTGATTTTTCCCCTTCACCGACTTACTATGCCTTTTTCTGCACTGTGTCTCTGTGTGGAGGTGGCCATCTTGGAAGAGGCAGGGCTTTGTTTCCTCATGTCAGCTCCACCAGCAAAGAGAACATTAACCAAGCTTAATAGTCACATCACCAAATCTTGCTCCAAATCTCCCTAGACTTGGGGTCAGATGCAGCAGTGCTTTAAATTTTACACTGCATATTCACTTTTTGAGTTCAGTTCAGCTTGAATGAACGCTGTTACCCTCCTCTTTTTTTTTTTTTGGACACGACCGGCGCGGTGTCAGCGCCGATCCTGGGGAGCTGCAGGCAGGAGTTTTTAGGCGAGGCAGCGGCTTTCGGCCTAGTCCGCGGCGTCCGGCCTCGCTGACTAGGCCGAAGCTGCGGCCTTGCCTAAAAACTCCTGAACGCAGCTCCTCAGGACCGGCGCGGTGTCAGCGCCGGTCCTGGCAAAAAAAAAAAAAAAATCTAAAAAATCGATTTGCTGAAATCTTGAATCGATTTTACCTCTCACGCCACACGCCTCTCGATTTTACCTCTCAACTCGATTCAAGATTCAAATTGATTTTTTCCCCAGCCCTAAGCGGGATCAGGGGAACCTGCATGGGCAAGGTGTCAGTGTCCCTAAAGCCTAACTTCAGCTCAGCATTATTTTTATAAAAGACAACAGGATCTAAAAACCCTCACCGAACAAATCACCATCTTGGGCGCTTCACCAAAAAGGACAGGACTTTTAACCTCTGCAGTAGTTTACATCTTATTGTTGGGTGCATATTGGCCTTTTTGTCTTGGGTGCTAGAGGACCTGGTCCCAGTGCCGGGACAAGGTCATCCAGTGCCCAGGGCAAAGATGCCAAACTTCGCCCCCCCTCTCCCCTAGGGTTAGGGTCAGGGTGCTCCCCACCCCTGCAATATACCATTGCGCCAGGGGCAGCCGCCCCTCCTGCCCACCCCTTGTCCTGGCCCTGCCTGGTCCCCAGCACTAATGACCACAAACCTGAAAGTTATCTGTTAAATTGTGAACACCGATCTCTTGATTCTCCGAGAGGACAGACAGGCCAATGACGGTGCCAGTGACATTGAAAGAAGGGTCTATAATAAAGGGGTTCTTTGCAAAACTCATCATCTGTAGAGAGGAAAAAAATGGCATTTATTACTCCCTCATAGAGTGAGATAACTTGAGCTTATCAAATGATCACATTTACATTGAAAGCATGCAGATGGACAGCTTTACTAACTTTACTATTAGAGTACTAGGCAGGGCTGCTGTTAGAAATCACGGGGTCCCGTACAGCCTACCTGACAGGTGAATGAGCCCTTACTTATGTTTTTTTTTAAATTATATTTTCCGATTTTTTTATCTTTTACATTTTTTAACAGCCCTTTTTGGAAGGGGGGGGGGGGCCTTGGTAAAATATCAGGGGTCTAAACCCCTGATGTCTCACTTTTGAGATAGAGAAAGTGATTGAGGAGACAAATTCCTCCACCTCTTTCTCTGCAGCCTCAGCTGCGCTGCGGAATCAATGAACACGAAGCGCTCTGTACAGAGGCTTCATGCTCATTCACAAACTGAAGCATAGCACAATTTACTATGCTTCAGTTATGAATGAACGCAGTGAGTGATCTGTACCGAGCAATCGTTCAGGAAATAAAGAAGCCGGTAAACATGACCTATTTATCAGCCCCTCCTGCACTCCATCCTGAAACATTCCCCCTGTGTGCCCGCAACAACTGACAAACCGCGGGAGGGAGAGTTGGAGAAGCTGGCAGCACTGCGAGGGGACACACCCAGGGGGGTTCGGAGCTGCAGAAAAGGGGAGGAGTCGGATCTTGGACAGGAAGGGTGATTGGTGTGGTAGGGGCAATTACTGGAACCAATCCCCCTTTGGCTCCCCCTGCAGCAGCTGAAAGATGGTGGGAGGGAGAGGAGAAGCTGGCTGTGCTGCAGGGGGGATTGGTTTTAGGAATTGCCCCCCTACCACTTTAATCACCCACTTCTGTCCACCATCTCCTTCCCACTGCCTGTCAGCTGCCCAGGCCCCTCTGCTGAACTGATGGGGCCTGAACCCCTTACAGGAGGCTGGTGCTACCCCCTTAGCTGTGGCCCAGGTATTAGGTACGCTGTACCACACAGCCCCGAATGGCCAGGACCAGACCAGAGAGCTGTGTAGCCTGGGCCACTCGCTGATCTTAGGCAAGTACAAGTGGGTGTAGTATGAAATAGGGAGGGTGGAAGGCTTTTAGGATACATTTTTAGAAAAGTATACATATCCCTTATACACACGGCTGGACTTCCCGACAGAAAAAGTCCGATGGGAGCTCTCGGTCAGACATTCTGACCGTGTGTGTGCCCCATCGGACTTTTTCTGTCGGCATTTCCGACGGACTCAGATATAGAACATGTTCTAAATCTTTCCGTCAGAAATGCCGACGGAGTTTAGCCCGTTGGCAAGTCCGGCCGTGTGTACGCGGCATTACAGGAAACTGGTTCTGACAGAAATATAGGGTCTGCCATTTCTGACCTTCTTCTCAAAAGACTAGCTGCCTGGCTGTCCTCAATCTCACTACTTTCCGCTTGGATACTTGATTTGGGTCAGCTGCCTATACATGTGACTGACAACCTAATTTACAAATCTCCATTAGTTCTGCCAACAATTGTGGTATGCAAGGGCCTGACTGACCAGGTAAAAAAATTAATAAATTATTTAGGTAACCCCTCCTTTTACACAGTTTATGATGAGGCTGTAATCTGTATGACCAGCTAAAGAAAGTAAAGAACTTTACAAGAGTAATTTTTGGTTGATGCCCAGATTGGGGCTGTCTGTCCTCCATTGTTTCTTTCATGTGCACCTCACCTGAATCTGAACGGAAAGTAGATTTGACAGCAATGACTGTAGAGCTGACTGAGATGGGAAAACCACTTTCACAGATTGGCCAGGAAAAGAAAAGATCTTGCTACCAATTGCTGATGAATTCACACTGGTGGGGAAAACACAGTTATCAGTGATGGTCAGCTTATTGTCCATTAGTGACGGTCAGATGATTGTCCATTAATGATGGTCAGCTTATTGTCAATTAATGATGGTCTACTTATTGTCCATTAAGGATGGTCATAATGATGGTCAGCTTATTGTCCATTAATGATGGTCAACTTACTTCCATTAATGATGGTCGACTTATTGTTCATTAATTATGATCATGATGATGGTCAGCTTATTGTCCATTATTTATGGTCATAACGTCGGTCAGCTTATTGTTCATTAATGATGGTCAACTTATTTCCACGAATGATGGTCAGCTTATTGTCTATTAATGATGGTCAGTTTATTGTCTACAACACATGCAACGGATACATTGAATAATAAAGTTTTCATTTCAAATTACCTGCTCAGGAGCATGGAGAACAACGGGGTCTGCAGAATGACCGGGCCAGAAAAATTAGCAAGTGTGGCAAGCTGAAGGTTATTTAGAATGTCCAATGCAGAGTTTGTGAAGAATTGTATCTAAGGAACAAATTTTTATTAGACATTTTATCAGTGTATGCGGTTAGTAATTTACAAGAACTGAGACCTGCAGAGGCAGCTATACTCCAAATAAACGATAAAGTATTTCTCACTGGCATAGACTAATACAACATAGAACCTGTCTAGGTGTAGTAGGTTACCACACACTGAATATTTGGCCTATATTGTCAGTTTTTTTTGGTTAACTACATTTAAAGAGGAATAAGTGCCATCTTCCACCGATATTAGGCAAACATCCTACTCACCAGATCACCATGACACCCATTACAGGTAGTCAAATGAACATGGGTAAATATGAAAATGTATCCTCCAGTATAATACAGCCCCCAAACGGTAGGTCTGCCAATGATAGTGTTAACATAAATCAAAGGGAGAAGAGAGGACTCCTCATAGTGTAATATGTAGCAAATTTATTCCATAAAAACATCTAGCACTTACAGTTCAGTAAACTTAAATCAGCCCATAAAAACGAGCAGGCATGCTGATTGCGTTCCACCTGCCCTCCAAATAGATGACATAATCAGGGGTCCTTGATGATGTCAAACGGTACTGACGAAACGCGCCAGGTCGGTTAGTGTGTGACACGCCACTTCCGCCATCTATCTGGAACGCAAGTGGAACGCAATCGGCGTGCCTGCTCATTTTTATGGGCTAATTTAAGTTTTTGAACTGTAAGTGCTGCATGTTTCTATGGAATAAATTTGCTACATATTACACATGAGGAATCTTCTCTTCTCCCTTTGATTTATGTAATATATATAATTGGTGAATATGCCCATGTGAATCATATACAAATTCATATAAATTCAAATGTCCCTGGAGTTTGCCAAAGAGGCTGATGAAACAAAGATTGAACCCTTTGGCCTGAATGGCAAGCATCATGTCTGGAGGAAACCAGGCACCGCTCATCACCTGGCCAATACCATCCCTACAGTGAAGCATGGTGGTGGCAGCATCATGCTGTGGGGATGTTTTTCAGTGGGAGGAACTGGAAGACTAGTCAGGATCGAAAGGAAAGATGAATGCAGCATTGTACAGAGACATCCTTAATGAAAACCTGCTCCAGAGGCCTCTGGACAACAGACTGGGGCGAAGGTTCATCTTCCAACAGGAAAACCACCCTAAGCACACAGCCAAGATAACAAAGGAGTGGCTACGGGACAACTCTGTGAATGTCCTTGAGTGGCCCAGTCAGAGCCCAGACTTGAACCCGATTGAACATTTCTGGAGAGATCTGAAAATGGCTGTGCACCATATATTTTCAATAAAACTCTTTGTACAAGAAAATGGCTGTGCACCGATGCTCCCCATCCAACCTGATGGAGCTTGAGAGGTCCTGCAAAGAAGAATGGGAGAAACTGTCCAAAAATAGGTGTGCCAAGCTTGTAGCATCATACTCAAAAAGACTTGAGGCTGTAATTGGTGCCAAAGGAGCTTCACCAAAGTATTGAGCAAAGACTGTGAATAATTATATACGTGGAAATTGTTTTTATTCTTAAAAAAAGTGGACGGTGTCAGTAGAACAGTGGATGGTGTCAGTAGGACAGTGGATGGTGTCAGTAGGACAGTGGATGGTGTCAGTAGAGCAGTGGATGCACTGTATATTGAAGAATGGAGTAATGAATAGTTGTTGCGTGCACTTTATTTGTAACAATATATTGTCCTGCTTTTTTTTTCTTCTGCTCTGTTGCTACATGCCAGGTCCTGCACTGCCATCTTCTTACATCATCAGGAGCTGGCTGTCTCCTATGGGTTCTTGCAGCCAGCCCCCTGATGACGCAAGTGTGCTTTAGATTGCCCCGTAGCCTCCTGGGATGCGTGATGTGAGTATCACAGTGAGGGGTTCTCACATTACTAGCTACCAATACAGCAATGCCTGGATGGAAAACTAAAGTACTGAGCAGGTGGACTGTGCTCCATGTATTCATCTCAAGGTGTAACCATCAATCTCACCTACAGGGGACCTTTAAAGAGTTACCTCTTGTGTAGTCCATGTGATTTGAGAACATGAGGACAAAACAGTCCCTACTATGCTATTTACACCAAAATACACCACGTTGCTCAGGTTGGTAAATAAATCCGATGATCTGATGTCTGGATTTGTAAGGGTGTCCGTTAACTGATCCAGAAGAGACAACGTATAGTTCTGCAGGCAGAGAAACACAATGTTAGTCTATATCGTTCTGTAAACAAGACAACTTTAAATTGGCTAAGCCACAGGTTCACGTTATTGGCAACCCAACCAGCTGTTTATTATTATTATACAGGATTTATATAGCGGCAACAGTTTGCGCATCGCTTTACAATATAAGTATTCTATTCAATCCTTTGACGCTCCTTTCTGCCACCGGGAGCAAAGAATAATACCTGCAGATGTGAAGATCACGACTTGCTACCCTTTCTGCCTAATCACCTCCAAAATGGTGGTGCTTAGTGATTGGCCATTCAGGCACCCGGTGCTGTGACATGGTGGACAAAGGGAAAGTTCCGCATAAGTCCCAGCTTAAAGGGCGTCCATTCTTCAGTCCTGTTGGCTGAACACAACAAGAAGATAGGCACCTGGTGGGACGGCTGTTAAACAGAACGTGTTGCTTTGCCTTTCACAAGTACAAAAACACGGGTTAAGCACAAAAGCATGAGGCTTAGTTCAAAAAAAGGCCAGGATTAGGAAAGAGTAGGAAAGGGTCCAACCTATGTTGTGCCCCTGCTAAGGAGATTCGGTCTCACTATCAGTCCCGGCAGCCGTTGTCACTGGGACAGAAAGCAATGGAATGTTCAATATTGTTGCGTTGTCAATGGAGGAGAAGTGAAAATGTTCCAATGGAGAGACCTGTTCTGATGACAACTATCTAAGATTCCAAATTTTCTTTGGAGAGATTTCTTCTTATTTTCTGCTGTGACTCCTGGACAAAAAGTGAAGGAAAAATTCCCTGATGGGACAAACAAGCAGAAAATTCCTGCCAGTTAGACATGTGCGTTTTCGTTTCGATACATTTTTTCGGATGAAAATTAAATTTTCGGAGATTCGGATGTTTACGAATCTCCGAATAGTCAGAGTAACGAAAGTCAATGAATCAGAAAAAGATAATTCTATTGAAAATTAATGAATGCGTTTGTTTCTTTCGGATGACGTTACATGATGGGATAGTAGTTTGGTCTCATGGGGAAATGAATTCAATTTTCAAATTTGTTCGATAATTCAGATTCGGATAACAAATGGATCCGAATTTCTTTCCATTCTTTTCATTCGGATGCACATGATGCCAGTCAATATTGTCCAATTGGCTCAATTTGCGGGGTAACATCATCTTTCACATTATACAAAAAAATTGGGCTAGCACTACTTTTTTTAATTCATGAAATTGTATTTTTTCCCAAAAAATTGTGTTTAAAAGAGCGCTGCAGTGTGACTTAAAATATTGTAACAACATTTTATTCTCTAGGGTCTCTGCTAAAAATATATATAATATATATATATAAGTAGGAGTAGCTCCTTACTTAACCCATTCACAATTTTTTGAGTGGGTTTTTTACTTAAAGGAGCAGCTGCCATATGATTTGTAAAAGGTTTAAGGTTGGGGTCATTTGTAATTTTTTTAAAATAATTGATCGAAGATGATTTTGATTGATTGATCTGTTTAGCACTACTTTGCACATGCCATAGAGATTGTCTGTATTTTTTTCAAGAAGTGAGAAGTAAAGCACTCCAATGGCTACTCAAAAATATCCAGAACAATAGACAAAAATAAGCACATTAAAACCAATCTTAAAAAAAAACAATTTGGCTGAAGTTATACTTTAAAAACTATTTGTGCAGCTCCATGAGTGATGCTATATAAATCCCTATTAGAAAGGCTGCAGAGAAGGACAATGCCAGCAAAAATACATAATTAAAGAGTGTCAGATAATAAATGAGCGATGACATAAACATTGAGGTATAGAAGACATTATCTGGAGTGTCACCAGTTGTGTTGTATTGGTGTCCTCTTCATCTTGGATCCAATGATTTAATAGGATGAGCAGGCTCTGTAGTAAGAAGATACAGATACAGGAATAATATAAGTACAACTATAATCACAATCACTATATGGATACGGCTCCTATAGCTAATTCTATATAATTTATATTGGTAATATGCATGGCTACCCCTAAATATAGTGTGACCATAATACATATAGCTATATCTACTCTATACCTGTAACACATATAGCTAGAGCTACACTATGGGGGTGATTTACTAAATGCAAATAGACTGGTCACTTTGCAAAGTGCAGTTGCTCCAGAGCTTAGTAAATCCCAATCATGTGCAAGGAAAAGAAAAAAAAAACTAATTTTTTTTCTTGCACGTGATTGGATGATGAAAATCAGCAGAGCTTGCCCTCATTTACTAAGCTCTGGAGCAGCTGCTCTTTCAGAGGGCAACTGCACTTTGCAAAGTACACAGTCTGTTTTGCCTTTAGTAAATCAACCCCTATATCTATAACAATGGTTCTCGACCACCAGGCCGAGGGCCCACTTTTGGACCATGACCTACCTTCTCCTGGGCCTCCAGCCAGCAGCAGATACCTTAACCTCCCACAGTGCCTCTTAGCACCCATCCCCCCCCCCCCCCCAACCTCCCATAGTGGCCCAAAGTGCCCCCAGGCCCCCTAAGAGCCCTCCACAGCACCCCCAATCTACAACAGTGTTCCACATTGCACCCCAACCTTTCACAGCGCCCCCCCCAACCTCCAACTATGCCTCCCAGCCTACTGCAGAGTCTCCAGCCCTACACAGCGCCCCCAACCTCCAACAGTGCCCCACAATGCACCCCAACCTTTCACAGCGCCCCCCAACCTCCCACAATGCCTCACAGCCTACTGCAGAATCTCCAGCCCTCCACAGCACCCCCAACCTCCAAAAGTGCCCCACAATGCACCCCAACCTTTCACAGCGCCCCCCCCCAACCTCCCACAATGCCTTCCAGCCTACTGCAGAGTCTCCAGCCCTCCACAGCACCCCAAACCTCCAACAGTGTCCCACATTGCACCCCAACCTTTCACAGCACCCCCTCCAACCTCCAACTATGCCTCCCAGCCTACTGCAGAGTCTCCAGCCCTCCACAGTGCCCCCAACCTCCAACAGTGCCCCACAATGCACCCCAACCTTTCACAGCACCCCCTCCAACCTCCAACTATGCCTCCCAGCCTACTGCAGAGTCTCCAGCCCTCCACAGCACCCCAAACCTCCAACAGTGTCCCACATTGCACCCCAACCTTTCACAGCACCCCCTCCAACCTCCAACTATGCCTCCCAGCCTACTGCAGAGTCTCCAGCCCTCCACAGTGCCCCCAACCTCCAACAGTGTCCCATATTGCACCCCAACCTTTCACAGCGCCCCCTCTAACTATGCCTCCCATCCTACTGCAGAGTCTCCAGCCCTCCACAGCGCTCCCAACCTCCAACAGTGCCCCACAATGCACCCCAACCTTTCACAGCGCCCCCCAACCTCCCACAATGCCTCCCAGTCTACTGCAGAGTCTCCAGCCCTCAACAGTGCTCCAAAATTCCAGCAGTGTCCCACAGTGTCCCCCCAAACCTTATACAGTGCCCCCCAGGCCAACTGCAGCATCTCCAGCCTTTCATAGTGCCCCAACCTCCTCCAACACTGTCCCACAGTGCCCCCTAACCTCACACAGTGCCCACAGCTCTCTATAGTGCCCCCAACCTCCAACGGTGTCTCATAGTGCCTCCCAACCTTCCACAGTGCCCCCAGTCTACTGCGGAGCCTTCAGTCCTCCACATTGTCTCCCAACCTCCCACAGTGCCCCTCAGCTTCCTCCAGAAATAATATCCCCTACAGAACCCTCAGTCTGCTACAGAGTCCCCTAACCCCTCCGCCACCCCCCTCATGCCCCCCCCCCCCCCCCCCCCACAGTGACACTGAGCCCCATCCAGAGTCTTCCAGCATTTCAATACATGTTTTCAATTCCCATACTTTTACTGTGTGAGTATAATGTGTATTGCTACACCTACCCTCTAAATTTAGCATAAAATGCTATAGCTACACCATAACTGCAACCCATATAGCTTTATCTCCTCAACTGAATACCTACAGTATATAACAGCTATATTTACTCTGTAACTGTAAGTGTTCCTGCACAGGGCTGGCTGAGCCAATTCAACGTAAATAAGATATTTCCTCTGCCCAGGTGCAGTGTACAGTCTCCCATTAACATGAAGGGCTGTGCAATTGTAAACATGAGTACGGCATACAGTTTATACTGAACAAGCTCAGCTGCCTGTGTGCTCCTACTGGTATACTTACTGTGAGGTTGTGACCCCCTATAAGGGGTTTCTGAACTTGCTGAAATGCCATTTGGAGAATATCTAAAAGTTGAATGGAGAGACACAGTCATTTAAGTTAAAAAGACATTTACTAAATATACAGTGCATCCGGAAAGTATTCACAGCGCTTCACTTTTTCCACATTTTGTTATGTTACAGCTCTATTCCAAAATGGATTAAATTAATTATTGTCCTTAAAATTCTACAAAAATATCCCATAATGATAACGTGAAAGAAGTTTGTTTGAAATCTTTGCAAATTTGTTAAGAATAAAAAAAGGAAAAAAAATCCCATGTACATACAGTGCCTTGAAAAAGGTATTCATACCCCTTGAAATTTTCCACATTTTGTCATGTTACAACCAAAATCTTAAATGTATTTTATTGGGATTTTCTGTGATAGACCAACACAAAGTGGCACATAATTGTGAAGTGGAAGGAAAATGATAAATGTTTTTCAAATTTTTTTACAAATAAATATGTAAAAAGTTTGGCGTGCATTTGTATTCAGCCCTCTTTACTCTTATATTCTTAACTAAAATCTAGTGTAACCAATTGTCTTCAGAAGTCACCTAATTAGTAAATAGAGTCCACAGGGATAACGTTGTGGAGAAGTTAAGCAGGGTTAGGTTATAAAAAATGTCCCAATATTTGTACATCTCACGGAGAACTGTTCAATCCATCATCCGAAAATGGAAAGAGTATGGCACAAAAGCAAACCTACCAAGACATGACTGTCCACCTAAACTGACCGGCCGGGCAAGGAGAGCATTCATCAGAGAAGCAACCAAGAGGTCCATGGTAACTCTGGAGGAGCTGCAGAGATCCACAGCTCAGGTGGAAGAATCTGTCCACAGGACAACTATTAGCCATAAGAAGTCCCGTTTGCATTTTGTGAGAAGCCATGTGGAGAACACAGTAAACATGTGGAAGAAGGTGGGTTCAGGTCTGGCTGGGCCACTCAAGGACATTCACAGACTTGTCCTATAGCCACTCCTTTGTTATCTTGGCTGTGTGCTTAAGGTTGGTTTCCTGTTGGAAGATGAACCAGACTGAGGTCCAGAGAGCACTGGAGCAGGTTTTCGTCAAGGATGCCTTTGTACATTTCTGCATTCATCTTTCCCTCAATTCTGACTAGTCTCCCAGTTCCTGCCACTGAAAAACTTTCCCACAGTATGATGCTGCCACCACCATGCTTCCCTGTAGGGATGGTATTGGCCAGGTGATGAATAGTGCCTGATTTCCTCCATACATGATGCTTGTCATTCAGGCCAAATAGTTCAATCCTTGTTTCATCAGACAAGAGAATTTTGTTTCTCATGGTCAGAGAGACCTTCAGGTGCTTTTTGGCAAACTCCAGCCAGGCTGCCATGTGCCTTTTACTGAGGCGTGGCTTCCCTCTGGCCACTCTACCATAGAGGCCTGATTGGTGAAATGCTGCAGAGATGATTGTTCTTATGGAAGGTTCTCCACTCTCCACAGAGAAATGCTGCAGCTCTGTCATTGTGACCATCGGATTTTTGGTCACCTCCCTGACTAAGGTCCTTCTCTCCCTATCGCTCAGTTTGGCTGGATGACCCGCTCTAGGAAGAGTCCTGGTGGTTCCAAACTTCTTCCATGTACGGATGATGGAGGCCACTGTGCTCATTAGGGCCCTCAATGCTGCAGACATTTTTCTGTACCCTTCCCCAGATCTGTGCCTCCATACAATCTTGTGTCGGAGGTCTGCAGACAATTCCTTGGACTTCATGGCTTGGTTTGTCCCCTGACATGCACAGTTAGCTGTGGGACCTTTATATAGACAGGTGTGTGCCTTTCCAAATTATATCCAATCAACTGCATTTACCACAGGTGGACTCCAATCAAGTTGTAATAACATCTGAAGGATGATCAGTGGAAAGAGGGGGCACCTGAGCTCAATTTTGAGTGTCATGGCAAAGGCTGTGAATACTTATGTACGTGGGGTTTTTTAATTATTTTTTTTTGGTAATATATTTGCAAAGATTTAAAAAAGACTTCTTTCAAGTTGTCATTATGGGGTATTATTTGTAGAATTTTGAGGAAAATGATGAATTTAATCCATTTTGGAATAAGGCTGTAACATAACAAAATGTGGAAAAGGTGAAGCGCTGTGAATACTTTCCAGATGCACTGTATATACAATATATTGATATTAAAAGGACGTTTTGCTTGCAGGAGCAAGACTGAAGTCAAGTGGTAGACAAAATTACTGAAGGACTCCCATGTAAGAACAATGTTGGAGTTGTGGTCTGGATGAATCCAGCTGAGGCCGCTTTTACCTGCTAACCACTTGGGATGGGTGAGGTGTGCGGCGGCTAGGCTATCTCTTCCTATGTCTGCAGCCTGCACCCTAACTAGTCAGCAGCATCCAACTCATCTGACCATGACAGCCTGAGTGGGGACCCTTAACCATTTATGGTAGGTCACAACAATTTTTATATATATTTCCTAGTGTACAAGATGATAGATAGATAGATAGATAGATAGATAGATAGATAGAGAGATAGATAGATAGATAGATAGATAGATAGATAGATAGATAGATAGATAGATAGATAGATAGATAGATAGATAGACAGACAGACAGATAGATAGATAGATAGATAGATAGATAGATAGATAGATAGATAGATAGATAGATAGATAGATAGATAGATAGATAGATAGATAGATAGATAGATAGATAGATAGATAGATAGATGCACAAACAGACAGGGAGGGACACTGATCGAAATTCAGCTGGCCCCTGCTAAACCAGCCAAATTTGGATCCATCTATGGCCTTAGTTTTGAATTTGGTGAGACAGGAATAGAACTTCTACTGGGTAATGTGTCTTGTGTGAATAATGTGAATAAGACATTGATTGCATATTTCATATTTCCCTATTAACGTTGTCTAGTTGCCTCAAAACCTCTAATATCCTGGTTATCTTGGTTACTGTAGCTGACTTGTACCAAAGGAATGTCACTGCAAACTGACCCAAGTCCTTGAAAGGCCATAGTGTTGCTTGCAGTGGGAGTCAATCATATTCTTACATTCAAGTCCTATATCAGGACCTTTTGAAGAGCGAGGGCCACTTAAGTGATTTGGTAAATGGTAGAGGGCCACAATGAAATGAAACGGTTCAGAATTTTAATGTTTTTTTATTTTGAATAGTATAATAAATATCTTCCTCCTGCAGCCGCTGAATTCCAGCGGGAGAGGAGTAGAAGCCGGCTTTCAACGGGTGCAGGAAGAAAATGGAGAGGATTGGTTCCTGTATATGTCACCCCCGCCGTCCCTCCTGTCCAAGTGTAAAGCGGAATTTGACAAGGAGGCTTCATGGGCCCCCTGGAGCATTGGGCGGGTTCACCATTGCTCTCCAGGCTGCTAGAAAGGTCCCAGCTGAAGTGCACGTGGTATCACTCCTTCTGGGACAAAAGCTCATGCTACAGAGGAAGCATCAGCTTATGTGGCTCCTTCTCACTCTGCAGCTGTCTACTTCCTCCTTTGCCGGCGCCGGCTCGATGCACTCTGAGGCTCTGGGATGGCAGGCCGGCAAGCCCAGATTGCGTTCATCAGGTTGCTGAACCCAGGCATGCGCTTCTCATGTTTGAGGTCAGTGGCCACATCAGAGGACTTTGAGGGCCACATGTTGAGCACCCTTCACCTATATATACTATAGGAAAAGCTTGGAGTAACTGTCTCGTCTCCAGAGCTGCATCTGGTCTGATTATCTGGGCACGCCGTGCAAGCGGGAGGGCCCCGTAGCGGGAACAGCATCTTTAGTTAAGTATTCTTATATTTTCTAATATTATTTGTTATCTGTGGTCTCCCATTGCACATATTGAATACAACCTCCAAAACATAAACTATCACGTATCCGTGATAACATAGACATAACAGTCATAGCTGTCATAAAGGTGATTTGTATTTATGGCTTCAAAGTATGGAGCGGCAAAATAATTTTGAATAAACAAGCCGAGGAAAGACAGTAGCCAGAGGTACTAGTGAGACTAGAGGTCTGCTCTATGTACCTGGAGCGTCAGCCTGCGAGATAACAAACCTCTTTGTTCTCCTGGAAGATAGCTGTCTCTGTAAAACAATATAATGGCAGTTAGTGGCAGTTTTCTGTTTATTTAAGAAGGAGCTGTTCCTAGAATATAGTATGGAAGATACAAGCATAACAAAACAGTATTATGTTTGGAATGACAAGAACATAACAATAATAATTGTTCATGATGAATGCAAGCAGACAACTGGCTTGTGGGGAGGTGCAGCGTGGTGCGGCGGCAGTAAACACTCAGAGTCCAGTTGCGGAGAACAGGACTTGTATTAATGTTACAGTTCACCAATTCACAACAAACCCAGCGGGAAAGTGTCCGCAACCTGGAACACTCACAGAATGCGACAGCGATGTGCAGCAGAGCAGGTCTTGGGCATGTCATTAGCATCTGTCTTGAGGGGCGGAATGCGCCCTGGCCGGTCCGTACCCAAATAGAGAAGTGTCCAGGAAGGACCATTTCCTATCCTTTCTCTACACGTCCGGAACCTCTCTCTGCCGCAGGGCAAAAGGGGCAGCAGCCCAGGGCCCTGTCATTATTGTGGGGCCCAAAGCAGCTGCCTCATACTTGCCAACTATGCTGATTTAAATTCCCTCGTTACTTGAGGTTTTAGTCCCGTGCTGTGTCCCAATATCTCAGTGTGAAGTGCTGCTACTAATGCTGCCCAGCTCTGCCCTTTTGTTGTGTACAGATGACTCACCTGCAGACCCTGTGTTTACATGTAAATTATCAGCATTCATATGTAAATAGCGGCAGCATTCATATGTAAATAGCGGCGGCCGGCGGCATTGATATGTATATCATGACCCCTGAGGTCACATCCACAGTAATCTCTAGCAGCAAATCAACAAGCAGAAATTGTGTGCTGTAACCTCTAGCAACTAATCAGTGAGCCATAATGTGTGCTGTAACCTCTAGCAACCAGTCAGTGAGCGGTAATGATACACTGTAACCTCTGGCATCCAATCGCAATCGCTGCCTGGTCTGATTCAGTAAACTGATTTTGAGTCCAGCTGCTATTTATTGTATGTCTCAGAGCAGATGGAAAGAGAAACTGCATGGGGGGGCCCCAAGAAAAGTTTTGCCCAGGGTCCAATCAATATTAAAGACGGCCCTGTATGCTTCAGTTTGTGAATGAACAGGAAGCCACTCAGCACAACACTTCCCATTTGTTCACTCTCCAGTGCAGCTGAGGCTGCAGAGAACTGTCCTCACTGCCTTTTCTCTGTCTCAAATATGAGACATCGGGGGTCTGTTTAGACTCTCGATATTTCACCAAACCCCCCCCCCCCCTTCCAACAGGGCTGCTAAAAAAATGATAAAAAATAATATTGTAAAAGACAATAAAAAATCTACTGACAGCATCCACTGGCCTATCGACACAAATCTCTGTTCTGCTCATATATATATATATATATATATATATATATATATATATATATATATATATATACACACACATGTGTGTTTGTGCCCTGGGGTGCACACCCTAATACAATAGGTTGTGGGTGTGACCGAGGCACTATGGTCACAGTATACACTTTAATTTTATAACATAAACGTTGTAATAACAATACAAGCAATAGTTATATATGAAAATCCAATATAAGCCTACTTAAAAAATCTGCTTTGTTGTGAGTGCTGCCTGTCTGCTGCCTGTCTCTTTCCACAACTTCCTGGTTTCTCTGCAGGCTTTGCATCTACTCACTTCCTGTTTACTCTTCATTTCTAAGGACTACATATCCCATGGTACCTTGCTTCCTTGCAAGTAGTGACTAAATCCGCCTCCTGAAACTCCTCCTCTCAGCACCTCCTGTAGTTCAGAAGACGGGCTCTGTGAAATGTGTGACACAGAAGTACCTGCTCATAGAGCATAGTGACTACATGTCACCGAATTCAAGGAAGTAAATGCGCGGGGATCTTCACAAAGTAAGTTTGGAAACCTCAAGATGGTTCACATGAAAGTGATACTAAAGTCTTGTTTTTTGTTTCTTTAAAAATAACAAATATTATACTTACTTACTCTGTGTAATGGTTTTGCACAGAGCAGCCTGGATCCTCCTCTTCTCGGGTCTCTCTTCGGCACTCCTGGCCCCTCCCTGCTGTCGAGTGCCCCCACAGCAAGCAGCCGAGGCACTCGTGCAACATCGCTGAATAGAGATTGGGCTCAAGTAGGTATTAGGGGGGCTGAGGGGGGCTGCTGCACACAGGTGTTTTTTTATCTTAATGCATAGAATGCACCCTCTGCCTTTACAACCACTTTACAGTGGTTGTAAAGCAGGGGTCTCAAACTGGCGGCCCTCCAGCTGTGGCGAACTTACAAGTCCCATCGTCCCTCTGCCCGTGGGAGTCATGCATGTAACTGTCAGCCTTGCAATGCATCATGGGACTTGTAGTTTCCCAACAGCTGGAGGGCCGCCAGTTTGAGACCCCTGTTGTAAAGGCACAAGGTTTTTTACCGTCATGTCCAACCATGACACTACCTGCCTGGAGTTTGCATGTTCTCCCTGTGTGGGTTTCCTCCAGGTACTCCGGTTTCCTCTCACACTCCAAAGACATGCTGGGAGGTTAATTGGCTTCCGTTCCAAAATTGGCCCTAGTATGTGAATGTGAGTTAGGGATCTTAGATTGTAGGGACCGATGTGAATGTACAATGTATGTGTGGAGCGCTGTGTAAATTGATGCCGCTATATGGGAATAGGGATAATTGTAGACACGCACCCACACTCACTCAGGTTGAACTGGATGGACTGTAACTATGCATTCTATGTGAAGCCCCCCCCCCCCCCAATACTTACCTGAGCCCCTCTCGATCCAGCGATGTCCGTGAGAGCCTTGACTCTCCGGGGACTCGCACCCTTGATCAGCTTTTGGCAGCAGCGGGAGCCAACGGCTGTCAATAATAGCCAGTGAGCCAATCAGGGGACGGAGGGTGCAGGGCTGAGCCGCGGCTCTGTGTGTGAATGGACACACAGAGAGATACGTGGCTCAGGAGCGTGCCTGCTTGGGTGCCCCCACAGCAAGCTGCTTGCTGTGGGGGCATCCAGCAGGATCAAGGGGCCAGGAGCGCCAGTGGGGGACCTGAGAAGAGGCGGATCCGGGCTGCTCTGTGCAAAACCATTACACAGAGCAGGTAAGTTTAACATGTTTTTTTTTTTTTTTTAAACAAAGGTTTAGTATTGCTTTAATTGCAGAAGGTTAGGTATAATCAAAATTCAATATGGAAAGAAATACTGTATGTAATCTTACATTTGGACCATAGATACACTTTAACTTGACATTGAACATGCAAACTCCAGTTTTGGGTATAGATGACCTTTAGGCCGGGTTCACACATGTGCGGTGCGAATTCCAGCTCCGGTTTCTCTGTGAAGAGAAAAAACAGCTGTTCGGCGGTTCCCCGTTGTAGCTGCAGATCAGTGAGCAGGGAGAGGGGGGAGAGGGGGGAGAGGGGGGAGGTGTAGTGAGGGGAAGGAGAGAATTTGTGTTCAGAACGGAATGCATCTGCGAATCAGATGCGTTCCCATAGAAGATAATGTGCTTGTAATTCGCACCGCAATGCCCAGAAAACGCACACGTTTTTTGGGCAATGCGCAGTGGGAATGCAGCGCACATATGTGAACAAGATGCATTTAAATGAATTTATTTTAAAATGTCCTGCGAATTGGATGAGGTGTAAGCCGCATCTAATTTGCATAGGTGTGAACGGGGCCTAAAACTGCGAACTGATGAGTTTCTGTGGACAACATTCTTGTTCCAGAAAGGAGCCCAGCATTGTTTCAAACACCCCTCATCACTATATGTTGTAATATAAATGATAGTATATGATGCCCTATATTGTATGTCTTACCTGTACATGGTTTTCCATAGGTGTGGCGGATCTGTTACTCCTCTCAGTGCTACAGCTTTGTCCGTCTGCAAAGAAACAATGCTGACAGTTACCATTCTTAAACCTCGTACACACGATCGGACTTCAAACAAACCTTTCCGTGGATTTCTGTCCAAAGGGCGTTGGCTGTGAACTTGGTTTGCATACACACGGCAGGACTTTTTCAGCCAAATTACCGCCACCCTTTGGACAACTACAACTTCTGTATTGTTGTCTGATCTTTTGCATTGGTTCTGAGCATGCGTGTTTGTACTTTGGACTAAAGTCCGATGGATTTGTGTACACCCGATCGGACTAGCCGACGTAGGACTTTTGTTGCAGGAAAGTTTGTCTGTTCGCACAGCCAACATTTGTCCGATGAAAACCGAAAAAGTTTGTCCGATGGAGCGTACACACGGTCGGATGTTGCCTTGAAACAGGTAATTTGCATGTTTGTTGTCAAAAAGTCAGATCGTGTGTATGGACCTTTAAAGTCAACCTGAACTTAAAAGTGAAGATTTGCTATGTTATTGGAATCCTCGTTAAAAAAAAAAACAGCCTCATTTTAAAAATGGATTAAAGCGGAGTTCCACCCTAAAAAAAAAGTTTTCCTTTAAAAGACTCCTTTTAACCTATAAACAAACATTTGGAGGAAAAAAATTTTTTATATTGACCAGAAACGCCCTGTTGCTATGTAATCCTCGTAATCTGCCACTTCCTGGTCCACGGAGCTCCTCGTGACTTCCTCCCTCGCCTGTGTTCATCATTTCCCAGGAGTCTGTGGGCAGTACTGTGATCAAAAATCGCGCTATTTCCTAAAGGAAATGACGCGATTTAGGGTGGATCACAGCGCTGAGATGTGTTTATCTATGTTGCCATAACAATGGGGACGGGACCTTCCTCCGTCGTCACCCGTTGTTATGGCAACTTTAGAAACAATCGGCGCTACGGCCGCCGGTGAATCGCGCATGCCCGAGATCGAGAGGTGCATGCTGGTTACCCAGCATGCACCTCCCCAAAGCTATTCCAGGAAGCGATCTCGATTGGGCTTCACATGCCTACAATCAGGATGGAAACAGCCACAAACAGAGCCATGAAACATTACAGTAAGAAGTTTATATTTTTGATAAATCGATGGTGTTAATTGTATACTCGTTTTTTAATTTCATTAGTAGTAATGCTAGGATGAAAAAAACTCTGCTTTAAATTCATTATTTTCCTCAAACTTCTACAAACAATACCCCATAATGACAACAGGAAATAGGTTTGTTTGAAATCTTTGCAAACGTATTATATAAAAAAAATATCCCATGTACATAAGCATTCACAGCCATTGCCATGAGACTCAAATTTGAGCTCAGGTACATCCTGTTTCCACTAATTATCCTTGAGATGGTTCTGCAACTTGATTGGTGTCCACCTGTGGTAAATGCAGTTCATTGGACATGATTTGGAAAGGCACACACCTGTCTTTATAAGGTCCCACAGTTACCAGTGCATGTCAGAGCACAAACCAAGCCATGTAGTTTAAGGAGTTGTCTGTAGACCTCCGAGACCGGATTCTATCGAGGCACAGATCTGGGGAAGGGTACAGAAAGATTTCTGCAGCATTGAAGGTCCCAATGAGCACAGTGGCCTCCATCATGCGTAAATGGAAGAAGTTTGGAATCACCAAGACTTTTCCTAGAGCGGGCCGCCCGGCCAAACTGAGCGATCGGGGGAGAAGGGCCTTTGTCAGGGAGGTGACCAAGAACCCGATGGTCACGCCGACAGAGCTGCAGCTCCTCTCTGTGGAGAGAGGAGAACCTTCCAGAAGAACAACCATCTCTGCAGCACTCCACCAGTGAGGCCTGTATGGTAGAGTGACCAGACGGAGACCACTCCTCAGTAAAAGGCACATGACAGCCTGCCTGGAGTTTGCCAAAAGGCACCTGAAGGACTCTCATACCATGAGAAACAAAATTCTCTGGTCTGATGAAACAAAGATTGAACTCTTTGGCTTGAATAGCAAGTGTCATATCTGGAGGAAACCAGGCACCACTCATCACCTGGCCAATACCATCCCTACAGTGAAGCATGGTGGTGGCAGCATCATGCTGTGGGGATGTTTTTCAGCGGCAGGAACTAGGAGACTAGTCAGGATCGAGGGAAAGATGAATGTAGCAATGTACAGAGATATCCTTGAAGAAAATCTGCTCCAGAGCGCTCTGGACCTCAGACTGTGGAGAAGGTTCTACTTCCAACAGGACAACGACCCTAAGCACACAGCCAAGATAACAAAGAAGTGGCTACGGGACAACTCTGTGAATGTCCTTGAGTGGCCGAGCCATGACTTGAACCTGACTGAACATCTCTGGAGAGATCTGAAAATGGCTGTGCACTGCTGATGGAGCTTGAGAAGTCCTGCAAGGAAGAATGGGAGAAACTGCCCAAAAATAGGTGTGCCGAGCTTGTAGCATCATACTCAAAAGGACTTGAGGCTGTAATTGGTGCCAAAGGAGCTTCAACAAAGTATTGAGCAAAAGCTGTGAATACTTATGTACATGGGATTTTTTCATTTTTTATTTTGATTATATTTGCAAAGATTTCAAACAAATTTCTTTCACGTTGTCATTATGGAGTATTGTTTATAAAACTCCTGTTGCTGCCTATGGTCAATGCAGGGCGGGGTCTGTAAAGCTTAGCAACATGGCAGCCTTGTCTATAAATAAAGTATTGATACTTGCTTGAGCTGTGGTATCACCTCGAAGACCGCAATAAGTGCCCTCTCACATTGCTCTACATTGGGGCAATTGCAGCATTATTGAAGACACTGAGTGCTGAGCAACATGGGCCTCATCCTTCATGGAGGATATGCCACTGAACCCAGGGCAACCAATCAGAAATTGTCTTTCTCTTATCTTACTTTGGTAAACTAAACATCGGACTGGCTGCTATGAGACTCATTGAGTAAAAGTAAGTCACACAACAGAATTTAGAGCCTTTGGCCTTGCTTCCTCCATCTCTGATTTTGCTCCATGCACAGAATCCATCCTACTGGGTATCTGCATCTTTCTTCTTGTTTCTGGCCTCTTTATTGTATCACATCCTACATAAAGACGTGTCTTCCAAACAACTACAGGATGTGAAATGGTCAAAACCGGAGATTGTTGACTGTTAGCTTACCTGTCTGGCAGATGAAGCCATTATGTTGTAGGCAGGGTGCCTCCTGTAGAACCCCTGAGTAGGACAGAGTTGGGCATAATCTCTGTACATCTGCATCTCCATGCCACAAAATATCTGCTGTTGGAAAAAAGATATATGATAAAGTTACTGCAACACCATGTTGGAGACACCAATTAACATAAGATAGTTGTTGGCCAATTTGGCCAAAAATAGCTTTGTGTTTTGGGGTAGTTTTCTGTCTTGGTCTCATAGTAAAGCAGGGTGCACAACAGAGATTTTTGCTAATGCAATTGTGCTACTAAAATCTGCTGTGATTAATTTCTAGCAATAGCTACAGGTGGAAGTAGCAGCCATGGACTGCACAAATTGTGCTACAGAAGGTCAGTTCATGCTACTCTTCATTATCCCTTATGAGTATCAACCTGTTCTTTCAAGGAACAGATAAATAAGAGCCGCACTACGATCTACACTCTTTCAAATTTTTTTTTTTTTTTTTCAGTTCAATAATTTTTATTGGGTTTGGTGAACAAAATAAGCACCAGAGTTGCCCACGCAGGGGCTACATACGAAGCATTTAAAGGTAAGAAACACAGAAAGGTGCAAATGGAAAACAAACAAGCAAGGCAATACATTGGGTAAGCCCATATGGGGGACCCCTATGCCTAGTTCCATATAATCAAAAAAATTCTAAAGGTGGGACCCCCTGTGTCAGCGGGGTAACCCCCGTACAAATTAAAAGAAAATATTTAAGAGCGGGATTGGGGGGTAGAGACCCCAGAGGTGAAAGAGAGAAAGTAAGAAGAAGAACAGATGTGAGGAGAAGAGAAAAAAGGAAGAGGGAGTAGGGGGAGAACCATTGCCTTGGGACCGCCAACCGACAATGATAGACGACCACTACTGGCTGGGTTTAGAGAGGGAAAAGCATACTCAATCCAAGGCTCCCAAATGCTGAGAAACTTGGAATGGGAGTCCTTCAGGACTTTTGACATCTGTTCATTAGCCATGATATCCATCAAACGGCCGTTAACGCCCTGAAATGAGACTGTGGGTTTTTTCCAGGCCTGGGCAATAGTTCTCTTGGATGACAGGAATAGGTAAAACATTTTTTTTTTTAAATCTGTAATGCTGCAACCTTAATGTCTCCACCCAGAAACCACCACTTCACTATAAATGGTTTGGTCACAAGGTCCTTGTGACCAAGCCATTTGTGGTGAAATGAGTTATGGAAGGGGTGGTTTCTGGGTGGAGACATTAAACAACTTTATTGTTGATGACTAAACAAAACTATTTGGAGAGTGGAGATCGGAGAGTGGCTCTCATTCATCTGTTCCTTAAAATGGTGAACGAGGACAGGCTTCTTTGTGCCAGGACCCCGTTTGTCTGTGGACAGGCGAGAGGAGCAGGTCTGGAGCGATACTACAGGTTTGGGATGTTTCAACGAATCTGTCTTTTCAGCCCTACATCCAATTACTGTCCAAATCTTGCTGCCTTCACCTCCATAACATTTCCAAAATATGTGCCTTAACCAATGACACCACCAAGCTACTATATGCTCTCCTTGTTATCTCTCTCTTTGACTATTTTAGCTCTCCCTTCTCGGCCTACCTGTACACACATCTCCTCTCCAGTCTACCATGAACGCTGCTGCCAGATTCATCCACATTACAAACTGCTTAATTACCGTCTCCCCTTTCTGCCAATACCTCCACTGGCTTCTGCCTGCCTAAAGAATAAGATTCAAAATACTAACTACAATGTACAAAGATGTCAACAACTCGTCTTTGAGTTATATCACCAACTTCATCTCAAAATATCTCTCAAACCTGGTTCCATTAACTGTCGATATTTGTATTTTGGGATTGGTTAACTCCTTGGCCCCTAAAAGGGCACTGAGGACTCTATTAGGCCTCTTCTTATACTATGCTAGGAAAGCCATAAACCTAAAGTGTAAATCTCCTTTAGCCCCCACGCTTTTTTTTTTTTTGGAAGCACCTAGTTAACTTGGCCATTCCATTACAAATTTAAATATGAGTCTAGTAATTGTCCTAAAAAATTCTCCAGATTTTGGGATATGTGGCTTAATACCACTTCTACTACTGCCTCATTCACTGATGTTGTATGTGAGGCCCCCCTCCAGATTTCTGGAAATCCCTGCAGCATAGTAGTGGGATGTATTTGGATGGGGATGGAGTGAATGTTAATAGCTCAGGAGATGCCTTTGACAAGTAGACACATTTTCTTCATACTTTACTTAGTCAATGTTGTGATAAGAGTGCATTTAGGAGTTAGCTATATTGTTTGTGTATTCTTATTATTTACTTTGTTAGCCAAGGCATATCCAAATTGCTCTGTTTTGTACCTTTTATTGCATAAAAACTGTATAGTAGAGTAGCAAAGTTGCAAAAAAAAGTAACCCAAACTGTCCTCTCCGCTCCTCCCAGGACCTCCTGCTCTCTAGCACCCTCCTCCAATGCTCGCCACCAGGACTTCTCCAGACCCATTCTCTGGCACCTTCTATGTAATCTGTCGACTATCGCCTACTTTAGGCGATCCATGAAAATTCATCTTTTCAGCGAAGCCTACCAAACCTAAACACAACAGCAGAAATTTCCACACAGTTAGAACTTGCCCCCTCCCTTTTAGATTGTAAGCTCCCATGAGCAGGGCCCTCATAACCCACGTGTTCTGAGTTGTATCAGAACTGTACTGTCTTTCTTTAAATAGTAAAGCTCTGAGCAAACTGTCGGCGCTATATACATTCTGTATAATAATTGCTAATGAATAATTATGGGAGATCATAGGCAAATATTGCTCTAGCACGGAGGTGATCTTTTGGGAAAGGAAGAAGATATAGGGGCCAGAGCTGGTCTGGGACAAAAAAAAGTTGAAAAAATGAGGCAGATCATTTTTTTGTATCGGTCCTTAACCAGTTGCCGACGGCTGAACGTCCATGGACCATGGTATATCTGAATGATGCCTGAAGCTACAGGCATCATTCAGATATCGGCATTTTCAGCCGGCGATTTCCTACACCATGGGATCAATCATAGCGGCTAGATTATTCTTACGGGTGCTTCTGCGATCGGTGAGTTGGAGAACGGATCCACCCGCACGATGTCCACCGCTTCCGGCGGCCCAGATGGTCGCCAGAGTCTCTATGATCGTCGGAGGCCGGGCGCGATGTTATGACGTCATGCCTGGCCTCTGCATTCAAAAAAACGGTGCCGCCTCGGCTGGGAAGTCGTGATAGTTGTTTTTTATTTTTTTTATCATTTTAGGCTTCCCAGCCTAGAGGTGAGATGTGGGCTCTTATTGACCCCATATCTCACTGTAAAAAGGTCCTGTCATGCCATATTCCTATTACAGGGGACGTTTACATTCCTTGTAATAGGAATAAAAGTAATCGAAACATTTTTTTTTTTTTTTAAAGTGTCAAATTAGAACATTTTAAGTAAAATTAACCCGTGTGCTCGCACGCAGAAGCGAATGCATACGTAAGTCCCGCCCACATATGAAAACGGTGTTGAAACCACACATGTGAGGTGTCGCCGCGAACGTTAGCGCGAGAGCAATAATTCTAGCCCTAGTCCAACTCTGTAACTCAAAACATGTAACCAGTAAAAAAATTTTAAACCGTCGCCTATGGGGATTTTTGAGTACCGAAGTTTGGCGCCATTCCACGAGCGTGTGAAATTTTGAAGCGTCATGTTAGGTATCTATTCTATTTGCTCGGCGCAACTTCATCTTTCACATTATGCAAAAAAATTGGGCTAACTTTACTGATTTATGTTTTTTTTTAAAGCATGAAACAGTTTTTAAAAAAAAAAAAAAACGCGTTTGAAAAATTGCTGCGCAAATACCGTGCGAGTTGCAATGACCGCCATTGTATTCTCTAGGGTCTCTGCTAAAAAAAAAAAAAACATATATAATGTTTGGGGGTTCTATCTAATTTTCTAGCAAAAAATGATGATTTTTACATGTAGGAGAGAAATGTCAGAATTGGCCTGGTGGGCAAGTGGTCAATTAAGGTAGTATTGTGGTTCAAATGCAATGATTATAGATTAGAGTGAATTTGTCTATAGCCAATCAGTCTTGACCATTAAGGTTGAATAGCGCAGTAGAGCCCATACTGACACACAAACCCTCGCCCATATGGCAAATGCCAGAACTACCACTGCTATAGGTTATGCAAATTGCTTCTATATAATCCAAGCATAAATAAACCTTGTGAGGCTGCCACCTGCTGACAGCAGAAAAGTAGTGCACTTGTGCTAAATCACTGTGACAGGCAAGACAACCTCTTATCCACATGACCGGCAAAATAATAAACAGCAAATCATCTCCATTTATTCACTTCTACTCACTCTCTGTTTTCAAAGCTACAATTATTCTTTCTTGTATTGTATTATTTGTAAACTGGAAGATAAGACCGTTCCTGGTTTTAAAGCAGTTATTACAAGGAAAATATAGAAAACCATGAATAGCAGAGCAATTGAGTGGAGGAATTGACATGATGGGCATTTCCAGTATAATCAACCCTCCCGTTGTTGCTGAAATACAGTGCCTTGAAAAAGTATTCATACCCCTTGAAATTGTTCACATTTTGTCATGTTACAACCAAACACGTAAATGTATTTTATTGGGATTTTATGTGATAGACCAACACAAAGTGTCACATAATTGTGAAGTGAAAGGAAAATGATAAATGGTTTTCAAACTTTTTTACAAATAAATATGTGAAAAGTGTGCGGTACATTTGTATTCAGCCCCCCTTTACTCGGATACCCCTAACTAAAATCTAGTGGAACCAATTGCCTTCAGAAGTCACCTAATTAGTAAATAGAGTCCACCTGTGTGTAATTTAATCTCAGTATAAATACAGCTGTTACGTGAAGCTCTTGGAGGTTTGTTAGAGAATCTTCATGAACAAACAGGCCAAGGAACACACCAGACAGGTCAGGGATAAAGTTGTGGAGAAGTATAAAGCAGGGTTAGGTTATAAAAAATATCCCAAGCTTTGAGCATCTCACGGAGCTCTGTTCAATCCATCATCTGAAAATGGAAAGAGTATGGCACAACTGCAAACCTACCAAGACATGGCCGTCCACCTAAACTGACCGGCCGGGCAAGGAGAGCATTCATCAGAGAAGAGCCAAGAGGTCCATGGTAACTCTGGAGGATCTGCAGAGATCCACAGCTCAGGTGGGAGAATCTGTTCACAGGACAACTATTATGCCCCCGTACACACGATAGGATTTTCCGATGGAAAATGTGTGATAGGACCTCGTTATTGGAAATTCCAACCGTGTGTAGGCTCCGTCGGACAGTTTCCATCGGAATTTCCGTCACGCAAAATTTGAGATCTGGTTCTCAAATTTTCCCACAACAAAATCCGTTGTCGGGAAAATTCCGATTGTGTGTACACAATTCCGAAGCACAAAGTGCCACGCATGCTCGGAATCAAGCAGAAGAGCAGCTATTGAACTTCACTCTTCTTGGCTTGTCGTACGTGTTGTACGTCACCGCGTTTTTGACGCTCCGAATTTCCGACCAACTTTGTGTGACCGTGTGTGTATGCTAGACAAGTTTGAGCCAACATCCGTCTGAAAAAATCCATGTATTTTGTTGTTGGAAAATCCTATCGTGTGTACAGGGCATTAGTCGTGCACTCCACAAATCTGCCCTTTATGGAAGTGTGACAAAAAGAAAGACATTGTTGAGAGAAAGCCATAAGAAGTCCCACTTGCAGTTTGCGAGAAGCCATCTTAGAAGAAAACCTTTTAGAGTCTGCAAAAGACTTGAGACTGGGGCGGAGGTTCACCTTCCAGCAGGACAACGACCCTAAACATACAGCCAGAGCTATAAAGGAATGGTTTCGATCTGTGTTAGAATGGTTCAGTCAAAGTCCAGACTTAAATCCATTGAGAATCTGTGGCAAGACTTGAAAATTGCTGTTCACAGACGCTCTCCATCCAATCTGACAGATCTTGAGCTATTTTGCGGAGAAGAATGGGCAAAAATGTCCCTCTCTAGATGTGCAAAGCTGGTAGAGACATCCCCAAAAAGACTTGCAGCTGTAATTGCAGAGAGAGGGGGTTCTACAAAGTATTGACTCAGGAGGGCGCCATACAAATGCCCCCCCCCCCACACTTTTCACATATTTATTTGTAAAAAATCTTGAAAACCATTTATCATTTTCCTTCCACTTCACAATTATGTGCCACTTTGTGTTGGTCTATCAAATAAAATCCCAATAAAATACATTCATGTTTTTGGTTGTAACGTGACAAAATGTGGGAAATTTCAAGGGGGTATGAATACCTTTTCTAGGCACTGTACAATGCACTATGGATGTAAATGTTAGTTTAATTAAAATCTTGCAAACATACAGCTTGTTTTTAGAAACATATTTAAATATATACAAAAATGAATAAGTACATAAATGAATAAAAACAAACAAGCTTACATTAGCAGATGACAGAAAAGAAAATGACTTTTGCCAAAAATAACTTAAAGGGGTTGTAAAGGTTTTTAAAAAAAAAAAAAAAACATGTCATACTTACCTCCTCTGTGCAGTTGGTTTTGCACAGAGTGGCCCCGATCTTCCTCTTCTGGGGTCCCTCAGTGGTGCTCCTGGCTCCTCCTCTTCTTGAGTGCCCCATCGGAGAAATGCTCTCCTTTGGGACACCTGTGCAGGCGTGCTCCCGTGTCCTGCTTCTGCGTCTATTGACACAAAAAGCAGGACTCGGCCCCGCCCCCTGGCGCCCGCGTCATTGGATTTGATTGACAGCAACGGGAGCTAACAGCTGCGCTGCTATCAATCTATCCAATCAGGACACGAGACACCAAGCGGAGTGTGGTGTCTTGTGTCCTGTGGGAAACACAGGGCTCAGGTAAGTATAATGGGGGCTCGGGGGGGCTGTTGAGTGACAGAAGGTTTTTCACCTTAATGCATAGAATGCATTAAGGTGAAAAACCTTGAGGTTTTACAACCCCTTTATATAGAAGTTAGAACTATATACAAAGAAACATCATTTTATTATCAGTAAACTACTAAATTAAAAAAAAAAAAAAAAAAACACAACCCAAACCTCCACCTAAACACCCCCTCGGGTTAAGAAATGTTTAAACATTGATCCAATGCATGCAGCCTCTTTTCCAAAATCTAATCGTAAGAAAATATTGGGGACGTGAAAGGACAGAAAGAAACAAAGGATAGTCAGGAGATAAGCCAAAAGGTCAGGGCAACAAGCAGATAAGGATAGTCAAAGAACACGCCAAAGGTCGGGATATGAAGCAGACAAGGACAGTCAAGAACAAGCTAAGGTCGGTAAACAGGATCAGACGTAGGACACAGAGCAATGAGCACACAGAAGCCAAAACACACAATATTGATCAGCAGAACTGGCTTGCAGTACACAGGTTAATATAGAGTTCCTTGATAGGGGCTGGGGTGGAGCCATGCTTTGAGGAGCGATTAGGTAAGCAGCCAGGTAAGAGTGGCTGGCCTCTTAATCTGAACACATGGAGAGGTAAGCTGACAGACAAACATTACTGCATAACCATGACAAGCCCCTTATGCCCACTCAGCGTAACTCAAACGAGAAAGGAAAGGGATACCCAGAGCCCCACCCACTAAAGCAAGAAATGGTTCATCGTTTCCTCCACGACCCCAACCCAACTCTCGTGGACAACCACGGTTCTCCACAGAGCGATGTTTCAAGTTGCCCTTCACATAAAGTCTGCCATGGCATGAGCGCCCGGCCAAATCCCAATCCCAAGTCTTCCCTCTTTTTCCCTTTTTTTTTCTTTTCTTTTTTTTTCTCTCTTTTCTCTCTTCTCTTTGTCTCTATTACAAACTCAAATGTCTTTGTCGATAAATGATTTGCATTCTGGATCCTGTAATGATATTTCCATTTTTCTATTCTGTACAGTACTATAATCAGGATCCCCTGGTAATGGACTGTGTATTTTGGATGAGATGATTCATCTCTTTGGGTTTATATTAAATATAGCTTATCGCTTTTGTTAGTTCATATTGCATTGTATACTGTATAATTTGTAATGGAATATGCATTCCTTTCCACTTAACATGGATGTTCTCCCCTTGTAATTGGCCTTTTTCAAAAATCGTCAAATTCAATGGCCGTTCTGACCCCCAGATGTTGATTTCCGAGGGACCGGGTGTTCAGTCAGTTTGGAGGATGCGTTGCCACGTCCGGATGACGCTTGCTGCGTCACCTTCGAATTGGTGTACCCTTTGCGAAGAAGCAGAAGTGACGTTGACGCGATTGCGCGTCATGACGCATATCGCGTCACCTCCTCCCGCGCATGCGCATTTAATAGGGACGCCATCGCCATTCTTCCCGGGTTAATGCACCGTGAAGCCACGCGTTCCCTCCTCCTGGATTGCTGACCTTGGATTCTCCTTGGGAGATCTTCAACCTCTAAATATGGGACCTTGTTTGGGTTTTTGATATACAAGACAACCGAAGTAAGCATATACAGTTTTTATTCAATGTGGGGCCAGCCTTATGGGGAATAACACTCCAGACTGACCCCACTCCCCTGGAATTGAGACTCATTCTCTTCTCAGGGATTTACCATCCTTTTTTCTTTTTGCTTTCTTGTAGCCCCTGGCATCACGGACTCCATGCCCTATAGGTTATCCGTGGTTGATCTTCTTTGGATGGGAATATTGGGCATTCACATGGGGCAGGCTTCTAACAGCCTTGACAGGGTATCCATTTTCTATGGAGGAATGCTTCTGCCAAACATGCATATTTTTTGTCAGTGTTTGTTTGATGATGAATGGATGCACATTTATAGGTATGAATTTGCATTGATGTTTTACTAATATGGGCTGTTTTTTCAGAAAGTGGTATTTTCCCTGAAGAAGATTCATAAAATGAAACGCGTTGGATATCTCTTTCTGCAGCGTTCCTTATTAGAATTCACAATTAAATGGAGCAGCAAGAAGACTGGGACTACCACTTTATGTTTCTAAATAGTCTTGTGCAATGTCTGCAAATTTTATTCGTTCAGTGTGTCATGTTTACAATGTTTCAATGATGTGTTGTAATTTCAACATGAGAGATTTTTTAATAAATTTTCTATAAATAAATACAATTTTTTTTGCATAATTTATGTATATTTTTTATTGCCCATAAAATTCAGTTTTTTGAGGTTATTTACAAATCAAACGCAGACCCTTCTTCATAACAGGGCCCCTGGGCAATCAGTCAAGGTCAATGCTCACTAAAGGCAGATTCAAAAACCCTCCTCTCCAGGCCCTTCCTAGGAAGAGACTTAATTTCATTGCCATCACTTGCCACTTTTGAAGCATTTTCAGGCATGGGGCAATGTAATCAGAGAGCTTACCATGTAGGATGCTCAGGCTTTTTACTGGCCCACCATTCTCCCAACTGTGCAGAAAAGGCCTAAACCAAGACTGAAAAATACCAACCCACCCATGTGGTTCCTCTGTTACCAAAATTATGTTTCAAAAACTTCAGAGAAAAGAATACCACCGGGTTGACCATACCTAGGCCACCCACCCGCTTCTTAATGAGGTTCAGTCGGTTCCCCCATAACAGTGGGAAGAAACAGCTGTAGATTGTCGCATAGAGAGACACTGGCAAAACACAGAAAAGGCTGACATATAGAAATACCGGGATCAGGTAAGTTTTATTTATGTCAATCTTTTCCCTGTAAGAGAGTTTCCAACCCTTTCAGCTGGCAACCTTGGCATCAGCATCTTGCAGCCTGCTTACCCAATTTGCAGGGCCGTAATCACCGGGGGACCAAATTGGATGCCTAACACTTTAATTTCCTGTCTGGGCTCTGGGGAGGCTTTCACCCTCCTCTCCCATCCAGAAAACCTCACTCTTACCCTGATTGATCTTTGGGCCAGACTACTCAGCATACTGCTTCATCATCATTACCTCCTCCTCCTGCCTCCTCTGCCCCAGAGATGAAAACAGATGCGTCATCAGCATAGGCCACGACCCTCAAAGGAGGCTCACCAGGAAACCCCAAAGGCGATCTGCACAATGGTCTGTTCTCTAACCTCTGGATGAAGGGACTCAAACGGCACCCTGGACACACACAGCCAACCTCAAAGGGCCACCCGATCCAACCATTCACAAGCATGAAGTTTTCAGCCCCTCTGTATAAGGTCTTCAGCCAATCGATAAAGCCCCCCTCCAGTCCATACTTGCCAAGAAGCAGCCACAGGTACTCATGATTGACCTCATCAAAAGCTTTAGCCTGATCAAACTGCCAGCAGGAACTCTCTTCAGCCTGCAGCCCTAACACCTCTGAAAAAATGCTTCTACCCGATCCGAACAGTGCTGGGGGTGAGAAAGTAGATTGTAATATGGATGTATTCACCCCCATAGCTCTTGTTTAAATCATAATTGCACTACTATCTATCAGAGATTGGCAATACACACTGGTATCCTGTAAATGGCATGACGCCCTTTCCCTTTTACATGAACCCCTTTATTATTATTTTGGGGCTTCTTCTCAGAATCCATAAACATTCTGGTCGGTTTACTGTCTTCCAACACTAACCCCGACACCAACACTCCCTGTAGAACCAGCTCTCACATTCACCCCCGCCCTGTAACACTTATGCCGCGTACACACGATCGGAATTTCCGACAACAAATGTTCGATGGTAGCTTGTTGTCGGAAATTCCGTTCGCTGTAGGCTACCTTTTTTGTTGGCATTTCCGACAACAAAAATTTGAGAGCTGGTTCTCAAATTTTCCGACAAAAAAATCCGTTGTCGGAAATTCCGATCGTGTGTGTACATTATTGAACTTCATTTTTCTCGGCTCATCGTACGTGTTGTTTTTATTTATTGGATTTATTTCCGACGGATGTTGACTCAAACTTGTCTTGCATACACACGGTCGCACAAATGTTGTCGAAAAATTCTAATCGGCAAGAACGCGGTGGCGTACAACACGTACGACGAGCCGAGAAAAAATGAAGTTCAATAGCCAGTGCGGCTTTTCTGCTTGATTCTGAGCATGCGTGGAATTTTGTGCGTCGGAATTGTCTACACACGCTCGAAATTTACGACAACGGATTTTGTTGTCGGACAATTTGAGAACCAGCTCTCAAATTTTTGTTGTCGGAAATTCCAACAACAAATGTCTGATGGAGCCTACACACGGTCAGAATTTCCAACAACAAGCTCACTTCGAACATTTGTTGTCGGAAATTTCAACCGTGTGTACGGGGCATATCGCTAACTCTCCCATGTAACCTTCTCACACTAACCTTCCCTGTAACCGTAGTAATCCTCTCTTGACAAAACGTAACCCCTTGTCTGCATACATTCCTCACCTGCATTGGATTTCTCTACACCAAAGACTATCCTGCGCGCAAGGATACCAGTACTGAGGTCCTGGCACTAGAAGATTCTGTTTTAGAGCAATGGTGCTTAGTGTGTTTGCCGTAATACTAGTAAAAAGTAGTTTAGAGTATACAGTATGTACTTCATCAACAAAAATGATAATATATCATTGATATATCATTGGGGGTGATGCATTTTTTTTTTAATTATTTCCCCATGGCTTTACCATTATGATCAACGGCACCACCATTGGTCCCTCCACAAATGCCAGGGTACTGGGTGTAATCCTAGACTCTGACCTCTCCTTAAGCCCCCACATCCAGTCGTTGGGTACATCTTGCTGCCTCAACCTATGCAACATTTCCAGAATTCGCTCCTTTATTGACTAACGACACCACAAAACAACTTATTCACCCCTTGGTCATTTCCTGCCTTGACTACTGCAACTCACTCCCCACTGACCTACCCTTACATAGGCTATCCCACCTTCAGACTGTTATGAATGCTTCTGCTAGAATTTTACACCTTACTAACTGATCGGTGACTGCTTCTCTCTGCCAATCCCTTTACTGGCCTCCACTCTGTGTCCTCTACCCCTCTCTGCCAATCCCACCACTGGCTTCCAGTAGCCCAATGTAAAAATGTAAAATACTAACCACAACATACAAGGCCATCTATAACATCGCCCCCCAGCTTCATCACCAACCTCATCTGCAGATATCACCCAAATCGTCCTCTCCGCTCCTCCCAGGACCTCCTGCTCTCTAACTCCTTTGTTACCTCCTCCCATTCTCTCCTCCAGGACTTCTCCAGAGCTTCTCCCATCTTCTGGAACTCCATGCCCAAGTATGTCCGGTCAGCCCTTACCCTGTCCGCCTTTAGATGATCCCTGAAAACTCACTTATTCAGGAAGGCCTACCCCACCTCCATTTAAGGACCGTCCCCGGGCCACCTCAATCAGATATTACCTTTTGTACCACCTCCCCCTCTCTTTAGATTGTAAGCTCCATGAGAAAAGGCCATCCTGTCCCCTCTGCATTGAACTGTATTATAATTGTTCTGTCCCCCCTCTACACTGTAAAGTGCTGCTCAAACTCTTGGCGCTATATAAATCCTGTATAATAATAATAATTTCAAAATAATATATTAATTAGTATATTTTTATATAATTATGTCAACCATAATTACCAATACTAATATAGTATTGATGGTATAGAAACACAGAAGTGTGACAGCAGAAATAATACCATCAAGTCCATCAAGTCTGCCCATTTTTTTATTTATTTATGCTTTTAAAATTTTTATCTGTAATAAAAGTATAAAAAAAAAAACAGAATAATAATGGCAGACAGAATAGCAAGTTTTTTGTTTTTTTTTTTTCAAAATTTTTTTCTGAGTAGAGATCTCCGGCCAAAAAGTAAAAAAATTAAAAAATAAATAAACAGAAAAATGACGGCATACCAAGGGGTCCATTAAGTTTGCCCACTTTTTTATTTTTTTGCTTGTTTGTTTTTTTACTTTTTGTTTTGTTTTGTTTTTTATTTTTTTCAAACAAAATTCTGAGTATAGATCTCAGACAAAAAATTAAATAAATAAACATAGAAGGGTGATGGCAGACAGAATACCGAGTGGTCCAATTAAGTCTGCCTCTTTTTTTTCGTTTTGTCTATTTGAGTATTGATCTTGGACAAACAAAGTTTAAAAAAATAAATACAGTGCCTTAAAAAAGTATTCATACCCCTTGAAATTTTCCACATTTTGTCATGTTACAACCAAAAACGTAAATGTATTTTATTGGCATTTTAAGTGATAGACCAACACAAAGTGGCACATAATTGTGAAGTGGAAGGAAAATGATAAATGGTTTTCAAAATTTTTTTACAAATAAATATGTGAAAGGTGTGGGGTACATTTTTATTCAGCCCCCCTTTACTCTGACACCCCTAACTAAAATCTAGTGGAGCCAATTGTCTTCAGAAGTCACCTTATTGGTGAATAGAGTCCACCTGTGTTTAATTTAATATCACTATAAAGACAGCTGTTCTGTGAAGCCCTCAGAAGTTTGTTAGAGAAGCTTGTGGCCAGTACACACGATCCGAAAATCGTACAAAAAATACTGCTTTCGAAGCGATCGTACGATAATCAGAACGTTAGTACAGAGCTTTCGAGAGCCGATCATGACAGTTCATCCAATATTATCTGATCAGACAAGCAACGAAAATTATTCTCATACGATTCCAGATCATATGATTTTCGTTTAATCAGTACAGTTGTTGTCCGAAAATACAGTAGAAATACACGACAACCTATGACATCACTTCCGATTTTTTATTCTGTCGTACGAGAATTTTCGGAACTTTAGTAAGCTCTTCATGTTCGATATACGACTAGCATGCAAATAAAAAAAAAAAAAAAAAAGGACAATTTATCGTCCGATTTTCAGATCGTTTGTACGGGGCATAAGTGAACAAACAGCATCATGAAGTTCAAGAAACACACCAGACAGCTCAGGGATAAAGTTGTAGAGAAGTTTAAAGCAGGGTTAGGTTATAAAAAAATATTCCAAGGTACGTCGTTGGTTGAAACGTGACAAAATGTGGAAAATTTCAAGGGGTATGAATACTTTTTTCAAGGCACTGTAAATAAATTAAAAAACAGGGCAGACTTGATGGACCACTTGGTCTTTTTTTCTGGTATACATACAGTATGCCTAATCAATACCAAGTGGCATTGATAATTAATTTTATTGTAAAGGGTGCCATTAGATAAATGATTGTAACATAGTAGTGTGGGTTATGCCGCGTACACATGATTGGATTTTTCCGACAACAAATGTTGCATGTGAGCTTGTTGGCGGAAAGTCCGACCGTGCGTACGCTCCATCGGACAATTATTGTTGGACTTTCCGCCAACAAATGTTGGCTAGCAGGTTCTCAAATTTTCCCACCAACAAATGTTTGTTGTCGGACTTTCCGATCATGTGTACACAAGTCCGTCGGACAAAAGACCACCCATGCTCGGAATCAAGTACAAGCCGGAAGCGCTCGGTCTTGAAAAACTAGCGCTTGCAATGGAGAGATATCACGTACGTCTTGTATGTCACCACGTTCGTAATTGTTGGCCAACATTTGCGTGACTGTGTTAATGCAAGACAAGTTGGAGCCAACATCCTTCGAAACAAAAATCCACGGTTTTGTTGTCGGAAAGTCCGATCGCGTGTACGGGGCATTAGTATGTCAAGTGGCCTTTGGTGTACATAAAACGAGATTGTGATGCCCTTCAGAAGCAGGGACTGATCACTACATGGATCAATGTTCTCTGTAAAGGGCTGCTAAAGATTTGCCAGCGCTTTTTAAGTAAAAAAGCACCGTGCTTCGTAAAGTTGGGCATTGTGCCGTACTTTACTTTGAACCCATACGTCTGACAATCGGCATTTATTTGGGGGAAATTGGCACTTTCCATTTCTTACCTTCAATGTCTTGCCCAACCCACCAACTTGTTCCATTCAGGTGATCCCTCAGAAAGGTCAAGACCGAATTTTCAGACGCAATGGCCAGCTGCCCTCCGCAGTTGGAGCAGGACTCCCTTGCCCTCCAGAAATCAGTCCCTTGATCCACCAAGCGATAGCAGGAACCCAAAAACACAAATGCTGGCCCCGGGCATGGCGTGGAGTCACAGATACCCAGCTGGCAGCATCGGAAAAGTGCACAGATCAGCAGAGCGGGAATTACAAGCATCCTAATCTGGACGGAGGATTTCCCATACAGTAACCGTCATCTGGAAGCCCAGGGAGCAAAATGTGAGATGTATTTATGAAAATCAGGTAATAAGGATAGCAAGCAGAAGAGGAGGGAGATGTAAAGATCCTCATCGCCCATCCAAATTCTGTACACTCCAAACAGAGAGAGTTATTATGGCCGTGTGAGGCCGAAAGTCATTATTCATCACTAAGAACAGCACTTGCAAATAATCCCCTAATTGCATTTCTTATAAATATTCAGTATTTACTTAGTTCCAACCTATTAGGCTTGGCTTTACTCTCAGAGAACATATTATGACATCCATTATTGTAAGGACCATAAGTAGCATGCTCATTCAAGAATTCCTACATACTGTATGTTACAATCTGACAATCAATTCAATTGTTTATTATTCTAATCCAATTAATATAACTCAGCATAAGAAGAGGATTTATACTCACCTGTCCTGCTGTAAATTCTAAGGATCTTCACTCCCTTGCAGAACATTAGAATCATTACAGTTCATCTGGAAAGTATTCACAACGTTTCTACATTTTGCTATGTTACAGCCTGATTCCAAAATGAATTAAATTCATTATTTTCCTCAAAATTCTACAAACAATACCCCATGATGACAACTTGAAAGAAGTTTGTTTGAAATCTTTGCAAAAATTCCCATGTACATAAGTATTCACAGCCTTTGCCGTGACACTCGGAATTGAGCTCAGGTACCTCCTGTTTCCGCTGATCATCCTTGAGATGTTTCGACAACTTGATTGAAGTCCACCTGTGGTAAATTCAGTTGATTGGACATGATGTGGAAAGGCACACGCCTGTCTATATAAGATGCTACAGTTAACAGTGCATATCAGAGCACAAACCAAGCCATGAAGTCCAAGCAATTGTCTATAGACCTCTGAGACAGGCACAGATCTGGGGAAGGGTACAGAAAAATGTCTACACCATTAAAGGTCCCAATGAGCACAGTGGCCTCCATCATTCCTAAATAGGAGAAGTTTGGAACCACCAGGACTCTTCCTAGATTGGGCCGCCTGACCAAACTGAGTGATCGGGGGAGAAGGGCCTTAGTCAGGGAGGTGACCAAGAACCCGATGGCCACTCTGACAGAGCTCCAGTGTTTCTCTGTGGAGAGAGGAGAACTTTCCAGAAGAACAACCATTTCTGCAGCACTCCACCAATCAGGCCTGTATGGTAGAGTGGCCAGACAGAAGCCACTCCTCAGTAAAAGGCACATGACAGCCCACCTGGAGTTTGCAAAAAGGCACCTGAAGGACTCCCAGACCATGAGAAACAAAATTCTCTGGTCTGATGAAACAAAGATTGAACTATTTGGCCTGAATGGCAAGCGTCATGTCTAGGGGAAACCAGGCACCGCTCATCACCTGGCCAATATCATCCCTACAATGAAGCATGGTGGTGGCAGCATCATGCTGTGGAGATGTTTTCTAGTGGTAGGAACTGGGAGACTAGTCAGGATCGAGGGAAAGATGAATGCAGCAATGTACAGAGACATCCTTGATGAAAACCTGCTCCAGAGTACTCTGGACCTCAGACTGGGGTGAAGATTTCTCTTCCAACAGGACAGCGACCCTAAGCCCACAGCCAAGATAACAAAGGAGTGGCTATGGGACAACTCTGAATGTCCTTGAGTGGCCCAGCCAGAGCCCAGACTTGAACCCGACTGAACATCTCTGGAGAGATCTGAAAATGGCTGAGCACCAACGCTCCCCTTCCAACCTGATGGAGCTTGAGAGGTCCTGCAAAGAAGAATGGAAGAAACTGCCCAAGAATAGGTGGACCAAGCTTGTAGCATCATACTCAAAAAGACTTGAGGCTGTAATTGGTGCCAAAGGTGCTTCCATAAAGTATTGGGCAAAGGCTGTTAAAACGAATGTACATGGGATATTTTTTCGTTTTTTTTTTTTTTTAAATTTGCAAAGATTTGAAACAAACTCCATTCACCTTGTCATTATGGGGTATTGTTTGTAGAATTTTGAGTAAAATAACAAATTTAATCTATTTTAGAATAAGGCTGTAACATAACAAAATGTGAAAAAAGTGAAGCGCTGTGAATACTTTCCTAATTCACTGTATACCCAACACATTCTGATGCCTGGACCCCCACTGCGCACTGTGGTTCCTTCCATTGTCCTCTATGTCACTACAGCACACACTAGTGTTGTAGGAGTCAGGGGAAGAAACCACTGCGTGTGGCAGGGGATGCAGTCATCTAAAACTTCTAGATGTGTCCAATGTGTACAATCGTAGAACAGCACGGAGATTCTGGAAAGAGTGGCAAAGAAGGTGAGTATAAAGCCTCTTCTTTTGCATTTCCTGTTTGTTTTTTTGTGAATTTATAACAAAAATACTGAATGGGATGTTTAACCACTTAAGGACTGAGCCTCTTTCTGAGATTTGTTGTTTACAAGTTAAAAACATTTTTTTTGCTAGTAAATTGCTTAGAACCCCCAAACATTATACATTTTTTTCTAACACCCTAGAGAATACAGTGGCGTTCGTTGCAATACTTTCTGTCACAGCGCAGCGGTCTTACAAGCGCACTTTTTTTGGAAAAAATACACATTTTTTAATTAAAAAATAAGACAACAGTTAATATAGCCCAATTTTTTTTTTAAATTGTGAAAGATAATGTTACGCCGAGAAAATTGATACCCAACATATCATGTTTCAAAATTGCGCCCGCTCGTGGAATGGCGACAAACTTTTACCCTTAAAAATCTCCATAGGCGACGTTTAAAAAAATTCTACAGATTGCATGTTTTGAGCTACAGAGGAGGTCTAGGGCTAGAATTATTGTTCTTGCTCTACCGATCGCGGCGATACCTTATGTGTGTGGTTTGAACACCGTTTTCATATGCGGGCGTTACTCACGTATGCGTTCGCTTCTGCACGCGAGCTTGGCGGGACGGGGCGCGCTTAACATTTTTTTTTCTTATTTATTTTACCTTTTATTTTTTATTTTTACACTGTTCTTTTAAAAAAAAATTGTGTCACTTTTATTCCTATTACAAGGAATGTAAACATCCCTTGTAATAGAAAAAAAGCATGACAGGACCTCTTAAATATGAGATCTGGGGGGTCAAAAAGACCTCAGATCTCATATTTACACTAAAATGCAATAAAAAAAAAAAATTAAAAAAAAATTTTCATTTAAAAAAAAAAACAAAAAAAAACAATGGCCCTTTAAGAGCTATGGGCGGAAGTGAAGTTTTGACGTCGCTTCCGCCCTGTAATGGTATGGAGATGGGTGGGGGCCATCTTCTTCCCCTCACTCGTCTCCATACCACACACGGAAGAGGACCCGATTGCCTCCGCCGCTGCCGACGGCTCCGGGAAGCGGCGGGAGGGCGGGAGATAAAAGTGATCTTGCGGTGAATCCACCGCAGAGACCATGATTATGGGAAACCGAACTGCCCGCTGAAGAAGAGGATACCGGGGTTATGACAGCTAGCTGCTACCATAACAAAGATACCCCTCTTCAAACAGCCGACATATATCGGCGTGCGCCGGTCCGGAATTGGTTAAGGTACCACATGATCAATATGCAATACAGCCAAATCTAAATTCTCATAACTTATATTTTTACACCATATAAAAGTATTATATATATATATTAAAAACAAGTCTCATCTAGTAATACCATTTGCAATCATATTTTTTCAAAAGACACTATATTGCCAAAAGTATTGGGACGCCTGCCTTTACACACACATGAACTTTAATGACATCCCAGTCTTAGTCCATAGGGTTCAATATTGAGTTGGCTCCGCCCTTTGCAGCTATAACAGCTTCAACTCTTCTGGGAAGGCCGTCCACAAGGTTTAGAAGTGTGTCTATGGGAATGTTTGACCATTCTTCCAGAAGAGCATTTGTGAGGTCAGGCACTGATGTTGGATGAGAAGGCCTGTCTCCCAGTCTCTGCTCTAATCGTCCCAAAGCTGTTCTATCACAGCTTCACTTGCGTGACATTAGCGAATTAGTGTTCGCTAATGTCTTCCTGCCTCTCCTCCCGACCAATCAGGGAGCGGGCCCTGAAACCCGATTGGCCGAGAGTCCTAAGACCCAAATGGCTGGGAGTCCTAAGACCCAATTGGCCGGGAGGAGAAGCGACTGCCGGGACTCGGAAGGCGATGCAGGGGGGAAGCCGCCAAAGCTGCGAGCTGGATGGGGTGAGTGCGGGCCTGGTGGGCGGCCTGGCAGGCGACGGGTAATTGAGCGAGCGAGTGGGGCGGGGCGGGCGAAGCGGCGATCGAGCGATCGATCGAGCGACTGGGGCGGAAAAAATTTGAGCACCAGCCGCCACTGTGAGAGTGACTCTCGGAGAAGTCAAGCATGAAATAGAAAAAACCTCAGTCCATGAATTAAAAAGTATAGTGCTGTAGACGATGAGCGGGTCACTTTGTCGGTGTATTGAGGTAATTATGACTGTCACTCAGGAGGATATTAGGCTTGCGTGCATAGCACCCGTCCTCTGTACAGTGCTGGATGTTTGCGCTGTGTGTTTACTCAGGGTTCAGCGCACAGTTCACCCTCATCAAGTTATTGTGTGTTTGTACGCCGTGTTTACTCTTATTTGAATTCCTCGCCTTACATTTGCAAGCCGATCAGCTGGTCTGATCGTCATGCGTCACGTAGGACTGCTGGGGATGCCCTGCGCTCTTTGTATCCTAGTTAGGGCTTCTCATTTTACTTTCTCATATTTTGTCTCCGTTTTTATGAGTTGGACCTAACTGACATTTGCGGTTGATGGGAGGCCGTAAAAATAGGCAGTTGAGCATGGCTTTGCCGCAGGCCCCCTCCCCCCACTTCCCCCCTTAAAGTGTTACTAAACCCACAACAGTAAAATCAGTCTGTATATGCAGTAAAGCGTGCTTGTTATACTCGCTGTGGAACCTAAGGGGTTAATCCTCCGCATTGTGTAAAAAGGCTGTTTGAAGGCTTTGCATGAAATCAGGCCGAGACAGAAGTACAGTTAAATCACACTTGTTTAATATTAAAAGTAAAAGGAACAAACTTAGTCAAAACATAGCCAAAGTTCAGTAACCGGAACGGATAGTCAGCCAAGACAGAAGTCAGGGATCAATGTAGTAGAACAGCAAGCAGGACCTGGAGCCAGAAGGGATGTCAGCAAAGCAAGTCTTGAACAGGATCGCAGGAGATAGTTTCTGTGATGTTGACCAAAGCAAAGGCAGAGATGCTTTGGGCTGGACGGCTTAAGTAGGCAGGACTGACGAGCAGGATATCATCAACAGCTGAGTAACTGTGGAGAGATAGGAGCTGGAAATTAGCAGACAGCTGAACGGCCAGCTCAGAAAAGGAAGGGTTGAGCCCAGCCCTGACAGTCTTCTATCATCCTTCCCTTCTTCCAACATCCCCAAACCATCTCCTGATAGAACAGAGGCTAAAGGGACACTCTGCACATGCTCAGTTTGGTGTGTATTGCTAGAGAGTTTTTTTTTTTCTTGGGAGGGTGCATGTGGTCAGCACAGGGCCAATCAGCACTGTCCAGACAGAAAGACAGGGGTCATGCAGCCTCATAGGACAGTCAGAGTAGAATGAAAACTCTTCCTGCAAGCTTTAACAAAACACTGATAGAAGTCACAAGACTGCTATATACTGCTGATGAGAAAAGGTATTTAGCAGTTTATATTTACTAAAATAATTGCAGAGAAAGCCTTCGACAGGCTTGGCTGGCCATGGTTCATGTTTGCGACCCTTCACTCGGGTCGGTGTCAAAGGTCCTTTTCTGCAAGCCGTTACCCATTTATACTCTTCCCCCTCGGCTTTAGTTAGAACTCGGTTTGCCACTTCCCCCATTTTCCCTATTTCCAATGGAACTTGGCAGGGGTGTCCCCTTCCCCCTCTCCTCTATGCGCTTTGTATTGAGCCTTTGGCAGCCCATATTAGACAGAATCCAAACATCCATGGTATCCCAGTTCGTCTTAGAGACTTCAAGGCTTTCCATTTTGCAGACGATGTCTTGCTCACACTCACGCAACTACGTGTCTTCCTCCCAAACCTTCACAAGGAACTGGATCGCTATAGTTCTCTTTCGGGTTACAGAATGAATACCTCTAAGACAGAGGCCCTTCCCCTCAACATTCCCCACCAGACATTATCCCACCTCTCCCAATCATTTAACTACTCTTGGAGGACCTCCACTCTAAGATATCTGGGTGTTAATCTTACACCCTCCTACGACACTCTTTATAAAGCCAACTTCCCTCCATTATATACTTCGATTAAAGCCTCTCTTGCCAAGTGGAGAGCCCAGAAGTTGTCTCTTTTTGGTCGCATGACAACCATTAAGATGGCGATTCCGCCCAACCTTCTCTATCTTTTTGAAACGTTGTCTATTTCCATACCCATCCTCACATTTTAGATCTCTCCAAGGCGACTTACTCAATTTTTTCTGGAACTACAAACGACGCCGTATTGCTAGGTCCACCCTTTATGCCTTTCCATGATCAAGGAGGTCTCGCCTTTCCGAACATAGCCAAGTATTACTTGGCAACTCAACTACGCCCTCCCGCTACCCTTCATGCCTAGAACCGCGGGACACAAATTGAGAAACTGTGGTTAGCCCCGGTCCATCCAGACATCCATGCTATGGAGCACTGATGTCCCACCTAAAACCTTACCATTGCTGGGACCTATGAGACCTAGAAACCTTGTGTGGACTCTCTGGCGCCTCGCCAAATCGTTGTACCCACTTATCTCCTCTACCTCATTGGCAACCTTTTTTGTTCACACCCAATATCCCAGACAGTTTAACCTCGTAGATGTCTCATTTCTGGATGGAAAAGGCCCTATTTCACTTTGGTCAGTGGGTGGATCCTAGAACCAGAACGATTTGCAGGAAGCCTATAACCTGCCCAGACAAGCCTTTTATAGTTACTTACAAATAAGACATTTTGCACAGTCCTTAGTGACAACCCTCCAGTTCTCCCCCCTGACGGAATTCGAGAAAATCTGCTTAGAGGGCTCATCGACCAAAGGGTATGCTCTCCCGTACCTATCAACTCATAACCGCAGACTTATCGCTGTCCGGGCCTCGGCATGCCTATATGCACCAGTGGGAGCAGGCCTTGGGTGAGGAATTTTCCTTGAAAACGTGGCAAATTATCCGGTCACTGGCCTCCAAGAGCTCCATTTTTACCTTGTATAAAGAGAACCAATATAAGATCCTCTATCATTGGTATAAAACTCCAGACCTGCTCCATTCCATATATACCTCTGCCGACTGCCGGTGCTGGCGCTGTGGACATAGGTACGTTTGTACGTTGTACCATATTTTCTGTACGTGCCCTTTGATCATCCCCTACTGGCGGATGGTCCACTGTTTACTCCATTCCGTCTTTGGTCCCTGGGTGCCTTTCAATCCTAAAACCTTCCTTTTGGGCCTTCCACCCCCTTCTCTCTCTAAATTAGCTAGAAAACTTCATGCACGCGTGTTTACTGCTGCACGCTGCTTAGTTGCCCTTAAGTGGAAGAAACGGTACCCTCCCTCTCTGATTGATTTGCACTCCAGGATCCGGGACGTGAAACAGATGGAACACCTGACTGCTTAGTTGAACGATTCTCTCGATGCTCACAATCGGGTCTGGGAATTGTGGGGCCAGTTAGAATCTCCTTCAACCTGAGTCTCCCTACATTGGAGATGCCCTGAGTGGGCAGTGACTTGGGATTCCGGTGGGTTCCTGACATAGGTGGGTGCTCTATCTTCTTCTTCTTTTTTATTTCTTTTCTGTTCCCCTGTATTTTCTATTTTTTTTTTTTTAATACTATGTTCGTTTCAGTGCCTCTTTGCATTCGCAGGATTAATATGCCTTACCCTAATTTCATGAGCAATTGCAACGCAGCCATACGGGGTTGTACAGAACCTTCTTACGTGCTGATTTTTTTTGGGCATGTGTGCAGATGTGCCAAGGGGCTCTGCCAAGTCCCAAAGGCTAAGCAGAGCCCTTTGCCACATCTCTGCATGCACAGGACCATTAAAAATTGAGGCAGCAGCAGGGAGGGGGTGAGGCCATCAGTAAGGGGGGCCGAAAGTTCCTCTTTAAGGCACTGTCACCTTATGGCAAGCAGTGTGTTACTGGCAGGATTGCCAGGGGTAATTAGAAACAGAAATCCTGAAAAACGAATATAACCATCAACATTACAAGAATATGTAAACCTAAAATTTCATGTGCCTGCTGTACCATTTATTTGTGTTAAAAAGTATCCTTCCTTTTTGTGAAATACCTGGTGTTCCTGGCAATCTTCCTGCTTTCCGATGGCAGACTGACCACACTAGGCATGAGAGCTCAACCATCCCAGCATGGTCAGTTATCTTACTATTCTGGGAGAACAGCCTGCCTGTCTTCCAGTGATCAGACTTGTGCTGACATGCAACCCTGTACAGCCATTCAGTGTTCTGATGTTTCTCCACCCCCAGCTCTCTAAGCCTCTACTGCAGCTGAGAACAGAGATTACCATATATACTCGAATATAAGTCGATCCGAGTATAAGTCGAGGCCCTAATTTACCACAAAAAAATGGGAAAAACTTAGTGACCCGAGTATAAGACAAGGGTGAGAAAAGCACAGCTACTGTAAGTGGAAAAGAGGGTCAACAATGCCCATTTGCAGCCTCACTGTGCCCATTAGCAGCCTCACTGTGCCCATTTGCAGCCATAGGTCCTCCGAACTTCAAACTCGGTAGTTAAGGGTTCCTAGATGCCCCCTAGCTGCAGCCAAAATTTGGGGTCTCCGGACCCAAAGGGTCCCGAAATTACATTGCTGCAGATGGACACAGTTGACTGACTTTGGGGCCCCGTATCTCGGGGCCACTTAGAGCTACGAACCCCAAATTTGGTGTGCAAACCCAGTGGAACTAGCAAAAAATATCCAAAGCTGGAGTTTCTAGCAGCAAGTGGCCCCGAGATACAGGGCCCCAAAAATCGGTTCAGAAAATGTCAAGCACTTTTCTGCAGCAGAGAATGACATTTTCTTAACTGGCTTTGGGGCCCCTTATCTCGGGGCCACTTGGTGCTAGGACCCCGGCTTTGGATATGTTGTGGTACCAGTTCCACTGGGTTTACACACTAAATTTGGGGCTCCTAGCACCAAGTGGCTCTGAGATACGCGGCCCCAAAGTCGGTTCAGAAAATGTCAAGCACTTTTCTGCAGCAGAGAATGACATTTTCCGAAACGATTTTGGGGCCCCATATCTCGGGGCCACTTGATGCTAGGAACCCCAAATTTGGATATGTTGTTGTTCCACTGTGTTTGCACACCAAATTTGGCGTTCCTAGCACCAAGTGGCCCTGAGATACGGGGCCCCAAATTCGGTTTGGAAAATGAAATTTTTTGCTGCAGAAAAGTCGAGGGGGGCACTTTCAGCACAAAAAAATGTGCTGAAAAACTCGACTTATACTCGAGTGTATACAGTATCTGATCATTTATAAAAAAATAAATAATAATAAAATAAGCTGTATATATATATATATATATGTATATATTAAAATTTGGGTGGGAGCTGCCAAAGTTTACTTTTCCCATTAACAAGCTAGTGATTGGTTGCTCGGAACGCCTAGAAACCAATCACCAGCTTGCTTATAGGAGAAGCCAAAGCAGGAGTTCCACGCGTTTTTTAGTTTATTAAAAGTCAGCGGCTACAAAAAGTGTTGCTGCCGACTTTTAATAAACAGACACTCACTTGTCCCTGCGGTCCAACGATGCGGCTGCCCGGAGCCTCGCTCCTTTCCTCAGCGCCGTCATAGCAACTGTGGGCACCCGGCCATGACAGCTTACGGCTTCACGACCGGGCACACACTGCGCATGCGCGAGTCGCGCTGCGCTCTGCTATTGGCCAGCCAATCTTCTGGGACTTGTGTTGTGCCCCTGCTTTTAAGACCTCATACCCATGGATATAACTCCATTCGTCCCTCTTTTGGATACACGTGTTTCCGTCTATCTTTTGGGTCCGATGTATACTGTATACTGTGGATGTGAATAGCTTGTGTACACATTTCTTTATACCATAATTATTTATATAGCACGGACCTTTACATTAGAACCTGATGTGGAATTCAGGAAATGTGATGTCATAAGGTTACTATTATCAAGGGCTGGTTTGTTGGAGTGATTTGTGTTTATTGTAGTGTCTTCATATGACTTATACTAACCGCAGTAGGTGTCTCTACTTATATGCAAATATGGCCTTAGTGCTGCAGGTTTGATGATTTGTGTGCGTGGTTTTTTTTTTTGTTTCTGTCTGAATTGCAGTTTGTATTTCATCTGTTTTATCTGCCTATTTCTTAAATTTCTTATATTTGTTAATGCATATGATACCAAAGTGATGCACATGTTGTTTTATTTATTTTTTTGTGAATCTATTTGCATTATTGTAATTCAAAAATATATTATTATTATTTAGATTTTTTTTTTTAATGCAAGACAGTCTATTTCCATTATTGCAGTTCAAAAATATATTATTATGATGTAGCACCCTGGTGTTTAGGAAGGGTTGCTCACAATTTTTGTCTAAGTGTCCTGGCTAATTGTTAGAAGATCCACTAACTTTTCCCTAAATCTGGGTTTGATGCACTTTTCTCTTTTTTTGTCACTGGGTGGCACTGTTGCCGGTGACATTGGATTGACATAGGGGCATAGCAAAGCCAGATCATGAATGGATGGGGTGTCTCAGCCAATTGGCAGGGGTCTTTAGTCCCTTGGCCTACTGGGAGAGCCTATTTGTTTGGGAGGAGGGCTGGTGTTACCACTAGGCAAACTAGGCAGACGCCTAGGGCGCCCGGCCACTGGTGTTCCTACTCTCTTCTCTCTGCAGCAAGCAACTAAGTCTCAGCATCAGCAGGCAGTCGCCGCTCCGCTCGCACATAGTGTCAGAGGCGCAGCGGTGGCGGAGGACTGTGTCTGTGTCCCGACTCCCGAATGAATGGAAGCAAGCAAACATTCATTGATGAGCACTGGTGAGGCTGCATTGATGGGCACTGGTGAGGCTGCATTTGATGGGCACTGGTGAGGCTGCATTTGATGTGCGCTGGTGAGGCTGCATTTGATAGGCGCTTCATTAAAAAGTTGGGGTATACATGAGCAGGGCAAAGGGGGTGGAGTCAGGGGTGGAGCCAAGGGTGGCAAAATGAGGTTTTGCCTAGGCTGTCAAAAATCCTTGTACCAGCCCTGGAGGCAGGTGATCGCTGTTCTGTGCCACCCGGACGGCTGTGTGGGTGGACGTGTGTTAGAATGCTCCGTGGGTTGCTAGGCCAGAAGCCTGAGGCCTATCCCGGGAGTACCTTGCTGCCAGGCTGCCTGAGGCCTATCCAGGAGTAGGAGAAGCAGTGCGGGGTTGGGAGTCCAACCAAGTTGCAGAGGTTCAGCCGGACAGGAAACCAAGTTGTTGCTATCTGGAACGATCATTCCTGGTTGCCGGCGGCAATCACGGAACTAGGGTCGCCACCTGTCTGAGATTCACAGTTCGGGTTTGGAATCATGCGTCTGGGTTTCAGATCACCTGAAACCCGGACACATTATTCAGACAGGACTATGGCTTCCGAGCAGGGTTGCTGGCTGCAGTTGTGTAAGCCGAGAGTCTGTCTGTTACACTCTCTTTCGCACTGCCCAAAGCCAACACTAACAATACCCCGGTGCTGGAAATTTGAAGTCCAGCAGCCTCAGATACATCTGGATGAGAGGTGCTGACTGCCAACATGTGAGTGAGCTCCCCATCCATCCATCCATCCCTGTCTGTGACTCAAGTCTCCCCCCTTCTCTCTCCTGCCTCTGAGTGAGTACACTAAGCTAAATCAGGGTTCTCAGAGCACCCCTTACATCAGAGTTCCCCTTTAGATCCGAGTTCTCAGTGCCCCCCCCTTAAATCAGGGCTTCCAGAGCATCCCTTATGTTAGAGTCACCAGAGTTCTCCCTTACATCAGAGTCTGCCGAGTCCCCCAGAGGGAACTCTGCGAGTTCAGATGTAAAAGGTTAACTCTGTGGACTCTGATGTAAAGGGGGACTCTTGTGATTAACTTAATATGATTAGAAATGTTATTTAATTGCAAAATACATATCTGTATCATTTATACTATTAAAAAAAAAATTGCTGTGCGCCGCTAAAGTGTTCGGGTTTGATTTGAAGAAAAGGTGGAAACCCTACACGGAACAAGGCCAGGGGTACAAGGGGAGCAGCCGCCACTAAGGGACCGTCTCTCCTGTTATCAGAGGCCAGTTTATGGAAGTCTGAAAGAAGTACCGGAGCAGCCTTTTTCACTAGCCGGGGGACGGTGAAGAAGTGGGAAAGCCTCAGCAAGTGCCAAGCCAGGGACCCAGTGGGTTAGCGGGGGTGACGCTTGAGGAGTATACAGCGGGTTAGCCGGGGTGACGCTTGAGGAGTATACAGCGAGTTAGCCGGGGTGACGCTTGAAGAGTATACAGCGAGTTAGCCGGGGTGACGCTTGAGGAGTATACAGCGGGTTAGCGGGGGTGACGCTTGAGGAGTATACAGCGAGTTAGCCGGGGTGCCGCTTGAGGAGTATACAGCGGGTTAGCGGGGGTGACGCTTGAGGAGTATACAGCGGGTTAGCGGGGGTGACACTTGAGGAGAATACAGCGGGTTAGTGGGGGTGACGCTTGAGGAGTATACAGCGGGTTAGCGGGGGTGACGCTTGAGGAGTATACAGCGGGTTAGTGGGGGTGACACTTGAGGAGTATACAGCGGGTTAGCGGGGGTGACGCTTGAGGAGTATACAGCGGGTTAGCCGGGGTGCCGCTTGAGGAGTATACAGCGGGTTAGCGGGGGTGACGCTTGAGGAGTATACAGCGGGTTAGCGGGGGTGACACTTGAGGAGAATACAGCGGGTTAGTGGGGGTGACACTTGAGGAGTATACAGCGGGTTAGTGGGGGTGACACTTGAGGAGTATACAGCGGGTTAGGGGGGGGTGACACTTGAGGAGTATACAGCGGGTTAGCGGGGGTGACGCTTGAGGAGAATACAGCGGGTTAGCGGGGGTGACGCTTGAGGGGTATACAGCGGGTTAGTGGGGGTGACACTTGAGGAGTATACAGCGGGTTAGTGGGGGTGACACTTGAGGAGTATACAGCGGGTTAGTGGGGGTGACACTTGAGGAGTATACAGCGGGTTAGGGGGGGTGACGCTTGAGGAGTATACAGCGGGTTAGCGGGGGTGACGCTTGAAGAGTATACAGTGGGTTAACGGGGGTGATGCTTGAGGAGTATACAGCGGGTTAGCGGGGGTGACGCTTAAGGAGTATACAGCGGGTTAGCTGTGGAAGAGCCCAGAGGATCCAGTGATGACTGGGATCTGGAAGTCTAGTGAGGGACCGGGAGCTCAGTGAGTGAAGACCTACAGTGGGACACTGTGAGATGTAAGTGAAGACCTATACAGTGGAACATTGCATTACGAGCATAATCCGTTCCAGGAGAATTCTTGTAATCCAAAGCACTCGCATATTAAAGCGAGTTTCCCCATAGAAGTCAATGGAAACAAAGATAATTTGTTCCGCATTGATTTCTATTACATGCAATACCGCATGTGGCCAGAGGTGGGGGGGCGCTGGAGAGCCTCTGAAATACTCGGACAGCTCGGAAAGCCTTGGAAAGGCTCAGAAATACTCCGTCCCGTGTTTCTGAGTATTTCCGAGTCATTCTGAGTATTTCCGAATGGCTCCGAACCGTTCCGAGTGTCCCCGGTGCCCCCACACCTCTGGCCAAATGTGGTACTGCACCGCCTATTAGCTTGAATTCTGCTCGTTTTGCGAGACAACACTCGCAAACCAAGTCAGAATTTTTTTAAAAAGAAAGTGGCTCGTCTTTCAAAACGCTCGTTAACCTGCGTTACTCGTAAACCAAGGTTTCACTATACCAAGTTACTGTGAGTTACATGTAAGGATTACTATTGACTGTTGCAAGTTCAGTTGCCATAGGAGAAAGCAGTTCTACAAATACAGGCACCATATCCGGCTGGAAGGCCCTCTACCTGTATAGCTGTCTGCCTATTTGTCTCGGAGTCTGCCAAAAACCATTGCATGAGCCTAAGGGTGTCCTGGCCCTAACCCTCTCTCCTCCAGTTCTTGTTAAGAGACAATAAATCTCTTTTGTTCGCATCCAAAAAAAGTGACTGGCGCCCAACCATTCCATCTTGCATTACACCCACTATGCCTAGTAACCCACTCTGCAGGGAAGGATGTCAGCTCTCCCTGATTCTGGAGGTCACCATTAGGCCTTTGGAGGTCAGGGCCAGCGCTACAATTATTATTATTATTATTATTTTTTTTTTTATGCAAGATATTCTATTTGCATTACTGCAATTCAAAAATGTATTATTATTTTTTTTTATAATTTCTTTTACACAAGACATACTAAGATAAAAAACAGAAATATTACTGCGCTTCTGTCAAAAACATGAATGATAAGCTGCAAACGTAACTGTGAGATATTTATCACAACCAAAAATAGAGAAATTAAAGTGTTGCGCTATTGAAGTGACATGTGAAAAAAAATTGTGCGCAATATTGAATAAAGTCTCAAGTTCCAGTCTGTTTCAAAACAAGTGATATAAATTCCAAATATAGTAAAAAAAAATAAAAAGAGATAGTAAAAAAGATGATGATAATATGTGAATTGGAGAGTCTTATAGCCGGGGGTCAGAGATGAAATAAATCACATTCCCTCCACTGTAGAGGCCAACCACCACCAAGCCAGATACGGTGCATTCTTACCAGAAGAATAGGACCCCCTATCAGGAAGGTCAAACGAGCTTTGGGGGTTACAAGGGTAGTGTGCATTTTCCAGCAAGGCTCACAAATACAGCAGAGGTGCCATCTCCCGCTGCGACCGCCAATAAGACCACCAAACTCCCACAGCGTAATGCAAATGAATGAAAACACTATACAGTATAGTGTAAAACCTTACAAGCTGCTATTTTATTAAAAAAGAGTAACACTCACAAAATCAGATGAGAGGTACGCATAAAAACACATCCAGGCAGGTTAAATGGCATCCGCCTCAACTTCCGGGTAGCGCAATGATGTGGACATGTAACTCCTACCTACGCGTTTCGTCACAATGGGACTTCTTCCGGGGCATGAGCGTCACATCCAGTCATCACTTAAAGCGGAGTTCCACCCAAGGGTGGAACTTCTGCTCATTTGTCTCCTCTCCCCCTCCGTTGCGACAATTGGCACCTTTCAGGGGGGGGGGAGGGGGGACAGGTATCTTTGACAGGTATCCTGTTCCCACTTACGGGAGTCTACGCCCATGACGTCACCACGGGGCTCCCTCCTCCTCCCCCTGTCGCCGGGCCAGTAGGAGAGAGGAGCGGGGCCTTCGCGCATGCGCAATAGGGGTCCCGGCGTGAAGCCATAAGGCTACACTGCCGGGTTCCCTTACCCGCAATGACGGCGGCAGCACCCGCCAGCTGATGGAAACATCAGCTGCGGTGCCGACATCGCTGGACTCCAGGACAGGTAAGTGTCATATTATTAAAAGCCAGCAGCTTCCATATGTGTAGCTGCTGGCTTTTATTTTTTTTATGTTTTAGGCGGACCTCCGCTTTAAATAACCATAGGCAGCAATTTGTTTTTTACATATCACTTCAATAGCGCAACACTTTAATTTCTCTATTTATATTACTGCAATTCAAAAATCAATTAATATTATTTATATTTTTTTTACACAAGACATTATATTTGCATTATTGCAATTCAAAAATACAATACTATTATTATAATTTATTTTTATTGTAGAGGGTGTATAGTGTATAGTATTAGATAAAGAAGAAAGGAGGAGTGAAGACCCTTCGTTATGCACCTTGGTACACTCCGGTGCCATTTATTTTTCATTGTACCCCAACCAGGGCTTTTTTTAAGTGGGAGAGTGGGGGAACGCAATTCAGGTGTCTTGCCGAGATAGTTCCCCCGGCGGATAAGGACCCCCCCTCTACTGCGCAGGCGCAGCGCTTGCGCAGTAGGAACAACAAGGGAGCCGCCGAAAAGAGCCGAAGCTGAACACCTGAGTCAGCTGTACACGGCTCCTGCGCACTACATTCTACTCTATGTCCACGTTAAAGCCCCACCATCCAAGTGGACATAGAGTCAGAATAATAATATGCCGAGCGCAGCGAGGCCGTGCCCGAAGCGTGGCGAGCGTAGCGAGCCCGCGAGGGGCCTGTTACAAACTCTTTTTTATTAAAATAGTCTTCACACGCAGGCGCCGTGTACAGCTGACTCAGGTGTCCTCATCAGAGGGGCCCCCTGAATCAGGCGTCCCCATCAGAGTGTATCCCTTTGATTAGGTATCTCCATCAAAGTGTATCCTTTACATCAGGTGGCCCCTTGGATCAGGTGTCCCCATCGGAGTGGCCCCCGCTTGGATCGGGTGTCCCCATCAGAGTGGCCCCCCCCTGGATCGGGTGTCCCCATCGGAGTGGCCCCCCTTGGATTGGGTGTTCCCACCGGAGTGCTCCCCCTTGGATTGGGTGTCCCCATCAGAGTGGCCCTCTTTGGATTGGAGTGGCCCCCTTGGGTCAGGTGTCCCCTGTGCTGGGGACTCATCAGACTCTCCTTCATACACATATTGTGTTACACGCAGTGGAAGCAACAAAGTAACATCTCAATGGAGGGGGGATCAGGTTCCCATCAGACCCACTATAACTTTTGTGCAAACCAATCAATATACGCTTATTGGGATTTTTTTTTTACCAAAAACATGTAGCAGAATAAATATTGGTCTAAATTGATGAAGAAATTAGATTTTTTCAATTTTTTTATTGGATATGTTTTATAGCAGAAAGTAAAAAATATAGTTTTTTTTTCTTAAATTGTCGGTCTTTTTTGTTTATAGAGCAAAAAATAAAAAATGCAGAGGTGATCAAATACCACCAAAAGAAAGCTGTTTGTGGGAAAAAATTATATAAATTGTATTTGTGTACAGCGTTGCACGGACGCACAATTGTCAGTTAAAGTAACGCACTGCCGTATCACAAAAAAATGGCCTGGTAATAAAGGGGGTAAATCTTCCAAAGGTCAAGTGGTTAATGATTTAGCTTTTTTTTTTGGCATATTTACCTAACATTTGTAACGAATATTCAGTATTTACCTCACATTTGTAAAGAACTTGTGGTATTTACCTCACATTCGCAATGAATTTGCAGTATTTACCTCACATTTGTAAAGAACTTGTGGTATTTACCTCACACTCGTAATGAATTTGCAGTATTTATGTCACATTCGTGATGAAGTTGCGGTATTTACCTCACATTCTTGCGGTAGTTACCTCACATTCGTAACGAATTTGCAATATTTACGTCACATTCGTGATGGGGTTGCGGTATTTACTTCACACTTATAATGAATTTGCGGTATTTACCTCACATTCATAATGAATTTGCGGTATTTACCTCACATTCGAAATGAGTTTGCGGTATTTACCTCACACTCGTAATTAATTTGCGGTATTTACGTCACATTCGTGATGAAGTTGTGGTATTTTCCTCACATTTGTAATGAATTTGCGTTATTTACCTCACATTCATAATGAATTTGCGATATTTACGTCACATTCGGGATGAATTTGCGGTATTTACCTCACATTCTTAATGAATTTGCTGTATTTACCTCACATTCATAATGAATTTGCTGTATTTATGTCACATTTGTGATGAAGTTGCGGTATTTTTCTCACATTCATATTTACCGCACATTTGTAAAGAACTTGTGCTATTTACCTCAAATTCTACATTTTACTTTGAGGAATTAACTATTTTATTATTGCATGAGATATTTAAAATATATATATATTGGATGTGATAATACTTAGTGAATATAACCCAGTGTCTTAGGCTTCTGTTAAAGGTTTGTGAATTGGGCCTCTTGTCTTTGAACTACTAGAAACCAGCCACCTATGTGGGTGTAAAAACAAGGAAGCAGGGTGTTATTAGGTGTACAAACATGGCAGCTGGCTCCATAGCGCTACACAATAAAATCTGACAGAATACCGTCCAATTGGGTGCATAAATATGGCGGGCGTCCTTCAATTCCACATCACAAAAAGGGGTGATCTAATTGGGTGTACGAACATGGCGGTTACATGTGATAGAACACCGATTCAAAGTAAAGGACGTTTCGTCAGATTAGGCGACCCGTCAGAATTGGTAACAGAAGTAGTTGGGTGTACAAATATGGTGTCTGTACCTCGGTACCGCGTCACAAGGAAGCTAACACTAATTGGGTGTACAAACATGGCGCCAGCACCGCCTCCTACGTTTTGTAGGCGATGCGCAAGCTGCGTGGGTGTACGAACATGGCGGCTGACGGCGCACGCTCGCAAGGAACCTGAGCGGGGAGTCCTAAGATGGCTGCCAGATGGCGGAAGCGGGGTTCTCTGTTAACCCTCTGATCAATAAAGTTTTATAGCGAGAACAGCGATATGCCGGGATGATGGCGGCGCCCACTGGTTGAGGTAAGAGGGATAGGTGGAATGTAGGGGTGTGGGTGGTGGAGATGGATGGACTGTGTCCTGTCAGTCCTGGGGGCCCCTGAAGGCAGGTGTGCGGCTCCCAGCTGTAGCCGGTGATGGCCCCGTGTGTGTCCGGGGGAACCATAGAGACCCGGGAGTCATCCTCATCCACAGGCCTCCATATCACTGCAATGTACAGCCCTGCCCCCTCCCTGTATACAACCTAAAGGTGTCCCCCCCCCCCCCCCCCCCCTCAGAGGGGCCCCTAAGACGAGGTGTCCCCTCCCCCAATCAGAGGGGCCCCTAAGACGAGGTGTCCCCTCCCCCAATCAGAGGGGCCCCTAAGACGAGGTGTCCCCTCCCCCCATCAGAGGGGCCCTTAGGATGAGGTGTTCCCCTCCCCCCCCTGCATCAGAGGGGCCCCTAGGATGAGGTGTTCCCCTCCCCCCCTGCATCAGAGGGGCCCCTAGGATGAGCTGTTCCCCTCCCCCCCTCCATCAGAGGGGCCCCTAGGATGAGGTGTCCCCCCCACCCCCATCAGAGGGGCCCCTAGGATGAGGTGTCCCCCCCACCCCCATCAGAGGGGCCCCTAGGATGAGGTGTCCCCCCCCACCCCCATCAGAGGGGCCCCTAGGATGAGGTGTCCCCCCCACCCCCATCAGAGGGGCCCCTAGGATGAGGTGTCCCCCCCACCCCCATCAGAGGGGCCCCTAGGATGAGGTGTCCCCCCCACCCCCATCAGAGGGGCCCCTAGGATGAGGTGTCCCCCCCACCCCCATCAGAGGGGCCCCTAGGATGAGGTGTCCCCCCCACCCCCATCAGAGGGGCCCCTAGGATGAGGTGTCCCCCCCCCCCCATCAGAGGGGCCCCTAGGATGAGGTGTCCCCCCCCCCCCCCATCAGAGGGGCCCCTAGGATGAGGTGTCCCCCCCCCCCCCCATCAGAGGGGCCCCTAGGATGAGGTGTCCCCCCCCCCCCCATCAGAGGGGCCCCTAGGATGAGGTGTCCCCCCCCCCCATCAGAGGGGCCCCTAGGATGAGGTGTTCCCCCCACCCCCATCAGAGGGGCCCCTAGGATGAGGTGTCCCCCCCCCCACCCCCATCAGAGGGGCCCCTAGGATGAGGTGTCCCCCCCACCCCCACCCCCATCAGAGGGGCCCCTAGGATGAGGTGTCCCCCCCCACCCCCATCAGAGGGGCCCCTAGGATGAGGTGTCCCCCCCCCCCACCCCCATCAGAGGGGCCCCTAGGATGAGGTGTCCCCCACCCCCATCAGAGGGGCCCCTAGGATGAGGTGTCCCCCCCCCCCACCCCCATCAGAGGGGCCCCTAGGATGAGGTGTCCCCCCCCCCCCACCCCCATCAGAGGGGCCCCTAGGATGAGGTGTCCCCCCCCACCCCCATCAGAGGGGCCCCTAGGATGAGGTGTCCCCCCCCCCCACCCCCATCAGAGGGGCCCCTAGGATGAGGTGTCCCCCCCCCCCACCCCCATCAGAGGGGCCCCTAGGATGAGGTGTCCCCCCCCCCCCACCCCCATCAGAGGGGCCCCTAGGATGAGGTGTCCCCCCCCCCCCACCCCCATCAGAGGGGCCCCTAGGATGAGGTGTCCCCCCCCCCACCCCCATCAGAGGGGCCCCTAGGATGAGGTGTCCCCCCCCCCACCCCCATCAGAGGGGCCCCTAGGATGAGGTGTCCCCCCCCCCCACCCCCATCAGAGGGGCCCCTAGGATGAGGTGTCCCCCCCCCCCACCCCCATCAGAGGGGCCCCTAGGATGAGGTGTCCCCCCCCCCACCCCCATCAGAGGGGCCCCTAGGATGAGGTGTCCCCCCCCCCACCCCCATCAGAGGGGCCCCTAGGATGAGGTGTCCCCCCCCCACCCCCATCAGAGGGGCCCCTAGGATGAGGTGTCCCCCCCCCCACCCCCATCAGAGGGGCCCCTAGGATGAGGTGTCCCCCCCCCACCCCCATCAGAGGGGCCCCTAGGATGAGGTGTCCCCCCCCCCACCCCCATCAGAGGGGCCCCTAGGATGAGGTGTCCCCCCCCCCCACCCCCATCAGAGGGGCCCCTAGGATGAGGTGTCCCCCACCCCCCCCACCCCCATCAGAGGGGCCCCTAGGATGAGGTGTCCCCCCCCCCCCCCCACCCCCATCAGAGGGGCCCCTAGGATGAGGTGTCCCCCCCCCCCCCACCCCCATCAGAGGGGCCCCTAGGATGAGGTGTCCCCCCCCCCCCACCCCCATCAGAGGGGCCCCTAGGATGAGGTGTCCCACCCCCCCCCACCCCCATCAGAGGGGCCCCTAGGATGAGGTGTCCCACCCCCCCACCCCCATCAGAGGGGCCCCTAGGATGAGGTGTCCCCCCCCCCCCCCACCCCCATCAGAGGGGCCCCTAGGATGAGGTGTCCCCCCCCCCCCACCCCCATCAGAGGGGCCCCTAGGATGAGGTGTCCCCCCCCCCCCCACCCCCATCAGAGGGGCCCCTAGGATGAGGTGTCCCCCCCCCCCCCCCATCAGAGGGGCCCCTAGGATGAGGTGTCCCCCCCCCCACCCCCATCAGAGGGGCCCCTAGGATGAGGTGTCCCCCCCCCCCACCCCCATCAGAGGGGCCCCTAGGATGAGGTGTCCCCCCCCCCCCCACCCCCCATCAGAGGGGCCCCTAGGATGAGGTGTCCCCCCCCCACCCCCATCAGAGGGGCCCCTAGGATGAGGTGTCCCCCCCCCCACCCCCATCAGAGGGGCCCCTAGGATGAGGTGTCCCCCCCCCCACCCCCATCAGAGGGGCCCCTAGGATGAGGTGTCCCCCCCCCCGACCCCCATCAGAGGGGCCCCTAGGATGAGGTGTCCCCCCCCCCACCCCCATCAGAGGGGCCCCTAGGATGAGGTGTCCCCCCCCCACCCCCATCAGAGGGGCCCCTAGGATGAGGTGTCCCCCCCCCACCCCCATCAGAGGGGCCCCTAGGATGAGGTGTCCCCCCCCCCGACCCCCATCAGAGGGGCCCCTAGGATGAGGTGTCCCCCCCCCCACCCCCATCAGAGGGGCCCCTAGGATGAGGTGTCCCCCCCCCACCCCCATCAGAGGGGCCCCTAGGATGAGGTGTCCCCCACCCCCCCCACCCCCATCAGAGGGGCCCCTAGGATGAGGTGTCCCCCCCCCGACCCCCCCCACCCCCATCAGAGGGGCCCCTAGGATGAGGTGTCCCCCCCCCCCCCCACCCCCATCAGAGGGGCCCCTAGGATGAGGTGTCCCCCCCCCCCCACCCCCATCAGAGGGGCCCCTAGGATGAGGTGTCCCCCCCCCCCCACCCCCATCAGAGGGGCCCCTAGGATGAGGTGTCCCCCCCCCCACCCCCATCAGAGGGGCCCCTAGGATGAGGTGTCCCCCCCCCCCCACCCCCATCAGAGGGGCCCCTAGGATGAGGTGTCCCCCCCCCCCCCACCCCCATCAGAGGGGCCCCTAGGATGAGGTGTCCCCCCCCCCCCCCGACCCCCATCAGAGGGGCCCCTAGGATGAGGTGTCCCCCCCCCCCCCCCATCAGAGGGGCCCCTAGGATGAGGTGTCCCCCCCCCCACCCCCATCAGAGGGGCCCCTAGGATGAGGTGTCCCCCCCCCCCCACCCCCATCAGAGGGGCCCCTAGGATGAGGTGTCCCCCCCCCCGACCCCCATCAGAGGGGCCCCTAGGATGAGGTGTCCCCCCCCCACCCCCATCAGAGGGGCCCCTAGGATGAGGTGTCCCCCCCCCCCCATCAGAGGGGCCCCTAGGATGAGGTGTCCCCCCCCCACCCCCATCAGAGGGGCCCCTAGGATGAGGTGTCCCCCCCCCACCCCCATCAGAGGGGCCCCTAGGATGAGGTGTCCCCCCCCCCCCCCATCAGAGGGGCCCCTAGGATGAGGTGTCCCCCCCCCCCCCCCATCAGAGGGGCCCCTAGGATGAGGTGTCCCCCCCCCCCCCGACCCCCATCAGAGGGGCCCCTAGGATGAGGTGTCCCCCCCCCCCCCATCAGAGGGGCCCCTAGGATGAGGTGTCCCCCCCACCCCCATCAGAGGGGCCCCTAGGATGAGGTGTCCCCCCCCCCCACCCCCATCAGAGGGGCCCCTAGGATGAGGTGTCCCCCCCCCCCCCATCAGAGGGGCCCCTAGGATGAGGTGTCCCCCCCCCCATCAGAGGGGCCCCTAGGATGAGGTGTCCCCCCCCCCCCACAGAGGGGCCCCTAGGATGAGGTGTCCCCCCCCCCCCCCCCATCAGAGGGGCCCTAGGATGAGGTGTCCCCCCCCGACCCCCCCCCCATCAGAGGGGCCCCTAGGATGAGGTGTCCCCCCCCCCACCCCATCAGAGGGGCCCCTAGGATGAGGTGTCCCCCCCCCCCCCCATCAGAGGGGCCCCTAGGATGAGGTGTCCCCCCCCCGACCCCCATCAGAGGGGCCCCTAGGATGAGGTGTCCCCCCCCCCACCCCCATCAGAGGGGCCCCTAGATGAGGTGTCCCCCCCACCCCCATCAGAGGGGCCCCT